>NC_141027.1:37200000-37342500 GCF_052040795.2 Danio rerio
GAACAAGACTTTATTTAATAGCTGGTTTAATTTTTCAATAAATGTTGTGCTGTTAACATATTTAATTTAGTGAGATTGCAATGGAGACTACAAAGAAGGTTGCATTTATTTAAAAAAAAAATTAAATCTTATGTCATTAATTTATTTATATGGTGAGATTTTCATATATTTTTTTAAATCAAGCAATTGCTCCAGGCTTCAGGATCACTTGATCCATTAGAAGTCATTATAATATATAGATTTGTAGCTCAAATAACATTTTGTAGCACTTCATTTTACACTCCATTACAGTTCCATTATGCAAATGCTATGCTTTTATTATAGCAATTACAATAACTGGGTTATAACTAGAGGTACTAACTAGGCACTAAGTGTACCTCTAAAGTAAATATTAGCAAACCTTATATTAAACAGGGTTGTGAGCCATGTTCTATTGTAAAATAAAGTGTATATTGAACATTTGCAATGAAAATGCATAGAACATAACATTCAGATGCATTTTTATTTGATTATCTGTGTGCACACATGTGTTTAAATGAATCATGCTAGGTGATTTAGTAAGGTTTTTGATTTTGCTGATATATGTGCCATTGTTTACTGCTGAAAAAAACTGTATGCACTGTGCTGGAGTTAAGGAACATGATCTGCTGTGGCTACATTCTTTAACCCAGGCACTTAATTCAACAGAACTGCACTGTTCAGGTTGCGACATGTAAAATGTTACTATTATTATTTTCTGATTTATTTATTTATTTCCTTGCTTTGTGTATTGTTTGGTATGTGAATATGTAATACTGCTTCCGACCTCCAGGGGCACTAGGTTGGTTTGCACCTGTATAAAAAGTCACTTACCATAGAGTAAGAAGGAGTGTTTGGTAGAGTGGCCACCACATGGATCACTTTCGCTACTGGCCTTCACCTTTAGTCCAGTGGTTGAAAACTTCAAGTTATCGCTCAATTAAGAACTATTTATATGTTGCTGTGCTGTTTTGTTGCTGTTTCTCACTGGAGAATCTAAGTTAACCAACTTCTCGGGAAGCATCAATCTCACTTAAACAGGGCAACTTGACTGCTGTCCTACAAACAACCACCTCTTTTCGAAGAAGTCAAAGGACATCATAAGGATTTGCATCGCTCTCAAGTGCTCTAAATAAATGGTCATTGACTTTTTCTTTTTTCAAAAAGGCTATTTAGTTTCTGACTTTAAAATGCCTTCATTTTTTGTTGTGATTTTTTTTTCTGTTTTTTTTTTTTATGAGAACACGTAGCTAAAATAAAAAGTGTACACTTGATTTAATTTGTTTTAAGAGAGTGCTTATTCAGTACAGCCAAAATTCTGTAGAACCCCCTTAGATGTGATACCAAATCAAGGAGAGGAGTTTCATTGCTTCATGCCATTTTTACTAAATTGTCTCATAATATCAAAACTATTTCATACAGTTTTCCCTTAAAAAAAATAGCGTACTATATTTAATGCATTATTTACTTTAATTTTGAGCTGTCTGTTTTAAACTAAACAAAAAGATTGACAATTAACATATTATATCATTTTGTCATTCCATCAAATTATTTTCCTGTATTTCTGCCATATTTAGATTTTTCTATGAAACTTGGCAGTAACACCTAAGAGCCGATCCTCCCAACCCAGGCTCATTCTGAAAACGTACCGCTTGTTGTAACCTGCTGTTGACTGATTGACTGACAGATCAACTGACCCACCCTCCTTCTTCCCTAAACATAATCAAAAGTGTTTTCAAGAGCATCGATTGACCTACCCACCCACTTCCAAAAAGCCAACCGACAGTTTTAAAATGCAATGCCGAAAAAGAAAAGCCCTCTCCTGATTTTTACCACATTTTCAGATTTTACCAGCATCTCTCCCTGTTATTTACTTGTTTATTAGTTTTTTGGCTTCTATTATTGTCTTACCTGCTTTCTGGAACTGTTCTTCAACAGATTCAAACCTGTGGTCGTGGTCAACTCCTCTCTGTGTCTCAATTCCATGACGTACATGGCGAGCTACTGAACAAACTGTCAACAGTGGGAAAGCCATCAATATGGAGATAAGTGGTCAGCTGGTAAGTGTAAAAAGGAACATCATCATACCACCCCGTATCATTCATTTTAAAGATAAATGCAGCCATACGTACTTCTGGCTGCATAATTTGCGATCTCCAGAAATGTATATAGGGTATGTCATTTTAGAATGAGCCTATGTTGGATCCTCCATAAATACATATTGCTGCCAAACCACCAGGTGACCAGTATCCTCAATGTGAAGGGAGAATTATGCTTTCATTTTATTTAGCTTCAAATTAATATAAAAACTGCTGCATTCCCCTTCTTTCCATTAAAAACATACACCATTGCCCTTTCTTTGCAACCTTCAAACAGTACATTTACATAACAGCATGTGACTATCAGACACACTCATAGTGATGAAGAGACACTGTTACCTAAACCGCTTCTGTACATGTGATTTGAACAGGAGTGAAAAAGTGCACTGTATCGGCTGTGTTTAAACAGACAAATGCACATAATACTATGTCATAATTTCTTTCTTGGAATGTTTTATTTTAAACAAATAATTTTGTCTTAAACACCCAGGCTTATTTTTGATACATACTCCTATATACATTTTTGGAGATCACAAAATACATCCCAGGAGGTACGTTTTTTTTTTTTTTTTTTTTTGCAGTTTTTGTTTTACTGAATCCACCAGAGGCCGCTTTGTACACTTTTTTTTTTTTGCAAGTGCCATTCGTGCCTGCTGTTCTCACATAAATTCTTCACAGGCCACTGTTGACTGACTGACCAACTGACAACCCACCCACCACCTTCCCTAAGCCCAACTGACAGTGTTTTCAAAAGCAATCCAGAAAAAGAAAAGATTCGCCTGATTTTTACCATGTTTATAGATCTTACCACATTCTCACAGTGTTTTTTACTTATTTTATTTTTAGCCTTTTGTTTTTGTTTTACCTGCTTTCTGTAACTGTTCTTGAACCCCATCGTCACGGTCAACTCCTCTCTGTTTTTTAAGTTTACCGACGCACGAGGCGAGCTACTGGGCAAACTGGTAACAGCAGAAAAGTCGTTCACACTAAGATAAGCAGTCAGCTGGTAGCATGAAAAGCAACAGAAGCTGTCTGCAGCGTCATACCACCGTATAGCATTTGTTTTAAAAACAAAACGATGCCATTCAGTGCATACAGTAACTCTGGCTTCATAATTTGCGCTCTCTAGAAATGTATATGGGGGCACGTTTTCACAATAAACCTGTGTTGCTTAAATGAGCATAAACGGTTAGGAAAGCAATCGAATACTTTGTCATTATAGATTTGTGCAGTCTTGTAGTGACACCTCTGTTGTTAATCAAAAAAAGAGAAATAATTAAATCCCTACTCTTCACTAAATAACTGGATTAATTTTCATCAGATTGTACATTTAATTTATACAGTGAAGAAAAGGGGAATGAGATTTGATAACTTGATTCAATTTCTGTATATTAGGCCAATAATTTCAGTAGGCTAAACTGGTTCATTTATTTTCAGCTTTTTTCTAATGTGAACAGGTTATGAAAATATCACATACTGTGGTAAAAAATAAAGAAGTTTCTGCTCTCTGTTTTTATTTGAGCTCCATGAAATGAGGCATTTACACCTAGGAACATTGAGTTGTGTTTACTGTCATTCTCAGGGACTGTTTTTTCTAGCATAACTCAGGGCTCACACTACAGGAGTTTTTAAATCTTAACCTATTATGAAATCTGGTTGCATAAGGATGTGACATAAGGAGAATCTTTTAAGATGTTGTTCTTTTATATCTCAAACAAGCTTACTGAGATTATTGTACCAGAGGGAGCAGCTCACATTATCTAATTGGGACGATGAAAAAGAATACTTGTTGTGAACAAAATGTTTATGTTTGGCCTAATGGTTTGAGAGTGACACAAAGGTTGCAGGTTTGAGACTCAGTACTGTCCAGAATCGAAGGTGGAGGGAGTGAATATACTGAAGGTCCCCTTTTTCCTGCTTTAAAGCGCTTTGTTTATAGAAAAAACAAAAGCAGAAAAATTAAATGTGTGTGGATGAGAGAATGGTTGTGGACATATGGTCTTTGTTGATAGCCTGGAGAACTGGAGGAAAGAGTTAAACTGCCAATTACACTATTTGGTAATGTGCTATCATTGTTATAGCATTAACAGCTGGCTAGTTCAAATTAAACTTGGTTAATTTTTACTTTTGCTAACCAGTACACTCCACAACCAACAGCATTCTCATCAGCTCTTCTCTTCTCTGGTTGTGGTATAATTTTGATAGCACATTTGCATTACATTTACCACATTTAAACTGAAGTTTAACATATGTGGGGTGCATGTTTCATGATTATTTCAAAATGTCCTTCAAAGTATCTCCTTGTAGACTTGTTGCTTATATAAAAAACATAATCTTATTTTTACCATGCTTTTAGATTTTACCATATTCTCACCCTGTTATTTACTTGTTTAATAATTTTTTTGTCTTCTGTTTTTGTTCCTGAACTGTGTTTCACTGGACTCAAACCCCTTTATTCTGTTCAGCCTCTCTCTCGCTCAAGTCGCCTACATACTGTACATGGCGAGCTAGCTAGACAAACTGGTAACAGTGGAACGCCGTCCACACGGAGGTAAGCTATTAGCTGGTAAGCACGAAAAAGAACAGCATCATACCAATCCGTATCGTTCGTTTTAAAGACGAAATGCAGCCATACGAACTTCTGGCTACATAATTCGCAATCTTCAAAAATGGATGTATATAGGTTTACAATTTCAGAATGAGCCTGTGTTGCATATGTTTTGTTATAAATGAAGAATTTACGTACAAAAGCCTCTAAATGACATCTGAAATTTTGAAAATTAGCATTTTTCCCCACAGAATTCTTCATTTAGGTTCAGTAATTCACTCATTTAATTGATTTTAAAGAACAATAACTGAGTATAAACAAAGGGGGCTGAGAAAAGTGCTCTATTTAAAATTAATTTTTATCAAATACAGTATATAGCCAAAAAAAATGAATACAGTAGGTCGGGTTGCACGATACTGGAATTCGGTACAAATCGATACAGAAATTTTAAAACATCCATTTCCCGCTAACATTTAAGCGCTATTAAGCATACTTTTAAATAGCGCTGATTTGCCATTGTGTTTACATGCTTAACAGAAATGACTGATTAGTTGTGAAGGTTATCAGTTCATCAAACTCACCGAAGTTTACTTTGTGTAACCACAGATACTGGGACACTGGAGCGTTTTAAAGCCGCTCGTATGTTAGCTTATAGACAAACCAGCTGATCGACATGACTATAAAACACGACAGTGTCCATGTATCTGTGATTACAGTCAGTAGACAGCAGTGAGTTCGGTGAACTGATGACCAATCACAGTCATTTCTGTTTAACACGTGAACACAATGGCAAATCAGCGGTGTTTAAGAATGCGATCAGTTGCGCTTAAATGTCAGTGGGAAATTGATGTTTTTAAAGCTTCAGTATTGATTGGAACCAAATTCTAATATTGTGACAACCCTAGTAAGTAGGTATCTTTAAGATATTTAATGTCATTTTTAAAATTGCTCAAACCAAAGACTGTGCTGATTTATTGCTCTTCTTTGTCCTATTTGTCATTGAGGACAAAGTTCTTTCTGTAAAGTGTTTATGACTTACCTGAACTGGGCTACAGCACAAGTCTGAGCCATCTCTCCTCTCTCTGCAATTGACTGGACTCTCTGAGAGACACATTTCCTGTTGGGGTTGTGTTTTGTGTTTCTGGGTCAGTGGCCTGGTTTTTTTTGGGGGGTGAGGGTCTTTTGTAGAGAACCAGAGGCCTAATACAATAGAGACTCTTCAGCAGCTGCCCTGTTCTCAGCCTGCCAAATGAAGTGACCAAACCCTGATGAACTTTTCCCTATTGTTCTTCAGCTCTGCCATCCTTTTTCCCCTTCACTGGATTGGCAAACTCAAATCATTAGCCTTTATTGGAAGTGATGTACGATTGGCTTTTGTTTGGCCAGTGCTGTTGTCATATCTTGTAATTCATTAGACACAGCAGAGTGAACAAACACAACTGGGACTGCACCGAATCAACCTTACATGCGTGTTGATTATGTAATGTTGAGAGTGCATGATGATGATGGTGGCGTACTGATTAGCGTTGATAAACGGCATCTGTTTAGCTCCTTCATTTCTTCTAAATAAGGTGTGTTTTTTCACATCGTTGGACAGGGACTTGTCTGTGCCAGAATGACATGGTTTATTTTGTGAGATGAAATGATTTTGGTGTTAAGTCACATGTTTTGTACTAGTCTGCTTTAGAATAAAAGTCTAATGCAACCTACAGGAAATAATTATATTTGAATCTGTGGTATACGGTACTTTGACATACTGTGGTGTAAACATATTTTGATCTGTGCGACGTGTGAAATGTTTAGCCTCAGAGAAGGAGAGAAGCTGGGAGATTGTTGCAGAAATAATGTTATCCTGACAGTATAAATCAGCTCCAAAGTAAGGTAAACATTTGTGTTGCTGTCACATTTAATAAAGTGCCCTGGCATTTCAAGCAGCTTTGAAGAGTAGTTCAGCGCAATAAATAATATATCTAGCCTTGGACTTCAAGACCTCGCATGGAAGCAAACAGTAAATATTAAGAGGAATTTTGTGTTTCGAGTGCCGGCTAGTCATCAGATTTAAAAACGAAACCTGCAAGGGTCGACTGTGTTTTCAGACATACGGCCCATTCTTCTCCATACTATAAAAAACGAAATTGCCTTGACAAAATACACAGTCTGTACTTCATACCATGTCAAAAAATGTGATCTAAGTTGGCATGGCAACAAATCTCCAGGGAAGGAAAAGGTCATAGTGGCTATAAATTCATTGCTTTGGTTAGAACGAGGTGGTTTCCTATTATCATCTCCATTCTGCAGTAGCTTTATTCTCTCTCTCTCTCTCTCTCTCTCTCTCTCTCTCTCTCTCTCTCTCTCTCTCTCTCTCTCTCTCTCTCTCTCTCTCTCTCTCTCTCTCTCTCTCTCTCTCTCTCTCTCGTGCTCTTATAAATGTGGTGATTCACTGCTCTGGAGCTAAACAAGCTGATGATTTTAATTTTCTGTTTTCAGAGTAATAAACATTGACATGAGAATGTGCCTCAGGCTCAGGCTCCTAATGAGAAAATGAAATTAGTTTTTCAGCTGACTGATCAGCAACATTTTACACGTAATAATCAAGCATTTATTTGAGTGAGTGTGGGATCTTTTCTGTTTAGAATGCTTGCATGTAGTCTGCAGGGGCGGACTTAGGGATTTGGGGGCCAGTAGAAATTCCAGGTAAGGGGCCCTAGCATAAGCTACATTTCCATCCACCTTTTTTTATGCGCAATTTGTATATGGTTCATGGAAATGCCAAGATGTGCATAAATTTTAAAAATGTGCATATACATCATATATAATAACATCATATAATAAGATCATATAATCATAAAAATATGTGTGAATGGATAAACCAGCAGGCTGAGCACACTGTAAAACATCTGAAATGCTGTTTTGGTCATTCTAAAACGCCTTAACCGTTTCAGTATTATTGTTATTATATTATTAATTACATCCAGAACTGTGAAGAGTGTCTGTGCTCTGCGTCTCACGTCTTCAGATGCCGCCATGTATTTATTGCATGTCGGCATTGTCTTCTGAGCTGCAAGTCATTTATTAAATAAAGAAAATATTCTCGCAGCTTCTCCTACCGCAGCAAATTCCATTTTTACTGTTAATATTTGGCACTAGTTAATCAGATTTTTGTTCTTTTTAAGTGATCGGATGTAAATGCTGTTTTATTCGCACATCTTTAAGGCAATAATCCAGTTTTGCACATAAATTTAATTAACATTTTTGATGTTTGAAACTAAAAACACTCTGTAGATATTTGTTTTCTCTCTAGTTTCAGGTTTGCTAGTTTTTTTTTTTTTTTTTTGTATATAAACTACATGTTAAAAAAAAACATTTTTAGTGGAACTTTCTTAATTTAAAACCTAAATACAATATATTTGCAAATTAAAAGCAAGCTTACAAATTATACAGTTATTATTAGCCATATTATATATATATATATATATATATATATATATATATATATATATATATATATATATATATATATATATATATATATATATATATATATATATATATATAGATAGATATATATATATAGATAGATATCTCAACCATATAACCATATAACCATGTATATCTACCATATAATTAGCCATACTTGTGATAAGATTTTAATATTTGCATGTGCAGTACGGAAGAAACGTTCCACTACTCATGGGGCCCTCTGGTTTAAAAAAAATAAGTAATAATGTTAAAATCTTAATGGTTATAGACAAATTTTACAACATTTGATGGAAATAAATATAAAATAGCTTTAGGATGACTAGAATAGGAATTGTTTTGGCATTGGCATTGGTTAGGGCCCCCAATTTTCCTGGTGCCCTACTCAGTTACTTAACAACTCATTCATTTCAATTATTTTATTTTCGGGTTAGTCCCTTAAATAATCGGGTCACCACAGCAAAATGAACCGCCAACTTATCCAGCATGTTTCATGCAGCCAATTTCCTTCAAGTTGATACCCATCACTGAGAAAAATCCATACACACTCATTTACTTTGGACAATTTAGCTTACCCAATTCACCTATATTTATTTGTATATATCACCTTCAGTATGTTGTTAGACTTGTGGGGGAAACCAGAGCACATGCAAACTCCATACAGAAACGCCAACTGACCCAGCCGAGGCTCAAACCAGGGACCTTCTTGCTGTGAGGGGACCATGCTACCCGCTGTGCCACCTTGATGTCATTTTCTTTGTTTTTTTTCTAGGAAAAATAAGGGAGAAAACAAACTATAACCTGACATTTTTGTGCAGGGGCATTGCGTTTTTGTAACATCCATCATTATTCATTGCACGGCCGACTCCTCTGAGCGCATAAATCTGTGTTTTTGATTTTGTTCCCTCATGTTGAAGGTTGCAAACTAACATTGTCGTTTCTATAATTTATCTCTCTTGTAGTTTCGAGGTAAAAGAGGTGGCCCAATTACCTTTCTGACACAACATTTATTCCATTTACAAACTGTCTGACCTCACATCTCAATGAATAATGCACTGCAGGTGTGTATTTGCTGTGGTGGCACAGGTCTTGAGTCATACACCAATGTCTCAATTGCTTACAGATGCGCAATGGCTGATGCAAGAAGCGGTCAATAAGAGAGGCCCTCGTTGCCCCTTGCTGCCCCGGTGTGTGTATATTACGCTTGTGTTTTCTAAGACCATTTTATTTGAGAAATTGTTCAGGAACCGCATGCCCCAGAGAATCGCCATTTTCAAAAGATCTGCTAACAGGAAGCATTAATTGGCCTAGGGTGAAACTGCGAGAGGCTTCTTCTGTAGTGAACTGCGGGTAAAAAATGTACTCGCCAGACGACTGTCCGCATAAGTCTAAACTTTACTCATTCATGTACTTGGGTCCAGACCTGAGCGAGCCAAGTCTCTCTATCATTCCGTCCATATTGAGCTGTCTACCTTTGAACTGAACATGCTTTATTAGTTTTATTCCTGCTGTTGGCAGCCAGTGTTGGGGAATCACATTCATTAGTGTCAGTTTCATTGCCCGCTGAGTTCAAAGCATTTATCTGATGAGAGAGAGCTGGCGCGGTTACACTGAGAAAGCCACAGCACCTCTCCCCTGCTACCACTTTACATCTGTCACTCAGCTGATGCAAAACACAAAAACACCAACTTGTTTATTGGCATTGTTGTGTTCGCTTTTCTCTGTAGTGCTCCTCAGAGAAGCACCTGCTGTGATCATTTTTGTTTGATATGAACTTGTAACAAGTTTTCTTGCCCTTGAGGATTTTAATTAGCAAACGTGAATAAACAAGCAGAGCTGCATCATGCCCTTGTGGTCAGTTAAACTAATCAAACACACACACACACACACGCATACTGTATGTACATATACATTTTAGACCAACACTTCTATGTTTTCTAAAGTTTTTGATAAGTGTTTTCGATTTTTTTATTTTTTTTTTTCGGATTGCATTACGAATTCTTGATCTCTGTTTCGACAACTTCTGATGACTTTTATAGACATTTTTTATTGTTTTTGAACTAATATATTGATTAGGTTAGCCATGTGGTACAAAAACTAGACAGTAGCTAGGTTTCCATCCCCCTATTTTTATGCGCATTTTGGATATGAGTTTAAAAAATCGGTTGATAGAAACACCAAGATGCACATATGTTTTGTAAATGTGTGTAAATCCTGTGCACAGTAGAATAAACTTTTTATTTGATAAGAAAAGATGTGCATAAACTGCGATGGAAACACTTTTTCTGAGCAAATTCCAGTATGCGCATTAAAAAAAGGTCATGTGATTTTGTTTTAAGAGTTCATGTGATGATGAAAATGTGTGTGAATGGACAATCCAGCAGGGTGAGCAGACTGTAAAACATCTAAAATGTTGTTTTGTTCATTCTAAAAAGACTGAATCGTTTCAGTATTTGTGTTATTATATTACTAATTACCTCCAGAATCAAGAGTCTGCGCGCCGCGTCTGACGCCTTCAAACACCACCACCTGCTCATTGCATGTCTGCATTTGTCTTCTGAGGTGCAGGTAATTTATTAAATAAAGTAAAGATTGACGCAGCTTCTCCTACCGCAGCAAATACAGTTTTTACTGTTGATATTTGGCACCAGTTAATCAGGAAGTGATTATTTTTTATCTTTGGCTCGTTGGATAGAAAGCTGCTTTATTCGCACGTCTTTTATGTCTTTAATCCAGTTTTGCGCATAAATTAAATTAGCATCTTTGGATGAAACATTGCTAGTGAGCATGAAAGTCTTATAATGCAATTTGTAAATAAACAGAAAAGACCCTAAAGTCATAAATTGCTGTCAATATTATCTGTTAATAATAATAAAAAATTAACAACACTTGACTTAAATCGGGTAGTGAATGTTTTAAAAGTCTTTTTATGACAACTTGACAATCAAATACATCACAACCTGTCTTTGTCTGTCATGACAACTTGACATTACTAAGCCAACATAACTTCATTGTGTCATAAATCTGTCATAAACATGATTGTCCTGAAGCCATTATAATAGTGAAAGTTTTTATGCTTGCTTTTTTCAGTGGAATTTGACATTAAAAGTGTCAGCACTCTGTCAAAACAAAATTATAACAGTGTCATTACTATTTAATGACATTTACTGACATTTTAATGACAAATTAAATTTTTACCACGATAGCTGAGGTCGAGAAAAATATTAAGTGCACTGTTATAATGGCTTACCTCATAACAATCATGTTCATGACAGGTTTATGAAAAGTTATGTTGTACTGGCAATGTCAGAATGTCATGACAAAGACGAGTTGTGATGTATTTAAATATAGATTTTTCATAATAAAGACATTTCAAACAATGTCAACTTTGCATTTAAAATTACATAACTTAATGACACGTTAATGTTGTTATAAGCATACATAAAAACTCATTCATATTCATGATGTCAGAATAAACAGCAAAAGTCAGTCCAAGGCACTTGAAAAATGTGGAAAAATGATTAAAAAGATTAAAAAAAAAAACATTTTAATATTTTTTCCACATTTATCAAGTGCATTGGACTGACTTTTGCTTTTTATTCGGATGAATCCCTTACCCAAATCCCCTTACCCTTACCGACACATTAATTAAACTACCTCTGAGCACTTTTTGTTTGATTTTGCTACATGCAAGACTTCCCCTTCATGTAGTGTCTAAGTGAAGGTCAATTTACACTTACTAAATATAGAAACATGCATGATAAATACATTTTTTTACTCTGAGTGTGTGGATGATAATCATGATCATAAATTAATGTATGACTCTATCTTGATTACAATCATAAATCAAAACTTTACTTGCAAGATCATCTAACTGTGTGGTGTAAATGTTGATGTCAAAATTACTTTCTCAAAATGAATGGGGGGGGGGGGGATGACACATTTATAAGTAAGTCATTGTTACCACCTACCAAATGTAATAAGACTTAACAAGGTACCACAATGTTAAATCTAGTACATCCCAAACATACTATTTAAAAAAATATCTCCTCCAGTCTGTACAATGAATGACTTACTAATTAAATAAGTTACTTTTCTCCACCTACTGATGTAATGATGTAACTTGCAGAAAGCTGATATTTCTGTTTCTGTCACATGAATCATTCAGCGCTATGATTCATTCAGGTACTAAATAGCTTTAGCTCAGAGAAGTACCTGATTTTGCCTTGGCTACATTTGGAACTATTTTTATTGGCAGAGCAAAATTACACAAAGTAATGTATATAATATGTTTAAAATGTTATGCAGTTTTTGTTTATTTAGCTGTTGTGTCTTTATAGTGCAAAACAGTCATGCTTCCATGATGTTCCTGAATTAAAACATGTCCTCAAGGAAATATCTACTGTCCACTGAAGTGCAACACCCCAGACTGATCTACTGATTATCAAGAGTTTATAAACAGCCTAGGGGTTATGGTGAATTATGTCAAATCATGATGAAATACGTCTGTTTGCCGTGTACTCTGAGGCTGATGTTAGACAGAGCATCCATTATTGTCAAGTGCTTTATACAATTTACTTTTTGAGTTTGGAGCTCACGTAGATAAAACAAACTACATCCACGTAGATTTACTCTCAGGCTGTTCTTTCTTTGAAAGCCAGAAGTCAAATATTTAGCCTGCACCTGAGTTTCAAGCTTTCACACTCACTGAAGCGTGGCAAAAAATAGTCAGGAAATATGCAAGAGTTCCAGAAAGCCATCTAAACAAATGAGGCATGAAAGAATTTGAAGACTTTCTCAGACATTGGTAGGAGTGCGCATGAATTTCATTTGTCAGTTTTGAGTGCTTCTTGCAAATCTGCACACACACACACACACACACACACACACGAACACACACACACACACACACACAAATACATTTTCCTGAAGAGTTATGTGTGTGGGTTTCCAGTAAATATATTTTAGCATCCGTAAAAAAGACACATTTATTTGAGAAGCTAATATAGAAATTGGTATATTAGTTATATTATTATTTGTATTGATAATAATCAGACATTTAAATATGCGTTCCAGTCCTCTTAATTTACTTATGAATTGACAAGTCGCAAAACACAAGATGCAGAAGATGCTAGCATATTTTTTTAAAAGATAAATTACAAGAAAATATCTCATGGTTGGGTGACATGGTGGCTCAGTGGTTAGCACTGTCACCTCACAGCAAGAAGGTCGATGGTTAGAGCCCGGCTGGGTCAGTTGGCATTTCTGTGTATGTGTGTGAATAAGTGTATATGGATGTTGTACTGTGTTGCAGCTGGAAAGCCATCCGCTGTGTAAAACTTATGCTGGATAAGTTGCTGGTTCATTCCGCTGTAGTGACCCCTGATGAATAAAGGGACTAAGCAGAAGGAAAATGAATGAATGAATTAATGAATAACAGGGTTTTTAAAGGGATAGTTCACCAAAAATGAATGTCATAATTGACTCACCCTTGACTTGATCCAAACTCCATTGAGTTTTGTTAAACAAAACAAAATAAATTAATTAAAGAATGTTGGAAATCTGTAACCATTGATGTCCATAGTAGGAAAAAGAAATAATATGGAAGTCAATGATCACAGGTTTCCAACATTCTTTAAAATATTTTCTCTTGTGTTCAACAGAAAAAAAGGAGGGGGAGTAAATGATGATAACATTTTCATTTTAGACGAACTGTCCCTTTAAATCTGCTCATAGAAAATGCAAAATATTTATATCAGGTGTGTTTTGCTTTTTTTATGTTTTTATTTTTATTTTAGAATCATATATGAAGCCCATTTAAAATCTTTAAAACATTTTAATTGTGATAAAGGGCGGCACAGTGGCTCAGTGGTTAGAACTGTCGTCTCACAGCAAGGTTACTGGTTCGAATCCCAACTGGGCCTGTTGGCAGTTCTGTGTGAAGTTTGTATGTTCTCCTCATGTTCACGTGGGTTTCCCCCACAATTCAGAATTAAATAAACTAAATTGGCCAGACTGTATGCAATAGTGCATCTGCTGTGTAATTTCTGGTGTAGTAATATGTGCTGGAATAGTTGGTGGTTCCTTCTGTTGTGTCAATCCCTTAAGGAAAATTAATGGAAGAATAATATATTGTACAATAATACAATAATATTGTGATAAAAGTTAATGTTTTAAAGGTATATTTAAAATGTTTTTTTTCAAATAAAAAAAAAATAAAAAAGCCTGGCAATCTTACTGCTCAAAAGAGTACTGTAATTAATTTTTTATTTCACCAATCTCTTTGTCTAACTCCCTCAGCGAGACACGCTGGTTTGCCCATTTCAACCAAAGTGTACAAAATGATTGATACTGTATGAATATTATGTAGGGGCTTCAGTAAAAAAAATACAAATAAATAATAATAATAACTTTTAAAAAATCAGTAAGTTTTTTTCTTTTCTTTTGGCATCCTTAAAGATGATACATTTATCTGAGATGCAAAATTATTCAAGGAAATAAGACTGCAAGAACAAGAGTTTGTTGTTTTATTTTATTTTGCTTTTGTAAATTTCTCTTTCTCTTTCTATTTTGTCTTTGTCTTTTTTTCTTTTCTTACCCTACATTTTCCCAGTGCATTTTATAGCTTTTTTTTTTTTTTTTTTTTTTTTTTGATTCGATGAGATTTTATCAACATTATGTGACAGCTTTCTGTAGCAGAAATAATAACTCACCTCTCCCATCTCACAGCAACCTCATTAAGCTCTGGTTAGACGGATGTGACAAATTCAACACCATGTGCAAAAATCACCTCAGGCTGTATAATACTGTCAGGTATGCTGACCTAAAGCCCAATTACAGACCTGTGATGTGGTAGTCTGGACTCACAGCTCTGACCCTGAACCTTACAGTGCGCTGGTCTACATAATCTCCAACCATCTGCTTTTGGGAATTCAGATCCTAAAAAATTCCAAGAGAGATGCTGCTCTTCCAGTGACAGGTGCAGTGTGATGGCCGAATTCACAGGGTAAACGACAAAATTGCAAAACTATTCAATTGAACTAAAGCAAATTGTTCAGTGGAGCGTGCCTGGCTCTCGAAACAACACTGCTTGAAGACCAGGAGACTTATTTATAAATGTGGCATATGCACAAAACGGGTGGAAATGTGTTTACACCACTTCCCATGCAAAAGATGTGCTCTATAAAAATACATATATAAATAAATAAACTTTATGGGAGTATGTGTGCAGTTGTAAATAAACATATTTATTTTTAAATATTGACTTAATTTAACCACTTTAAATCAACATTTGAGCCATAATCATTAATAAATAAATTAAAATGTATTTTGGTGTACATTCACTTCTAGGAAGCAAATTTTATATTTATATATATATATATATATATATATATATATATATATATATATATATATATATATATATATATATATATATATATATATATATATATATTTATATATATATATATTTATATATATATAAACAAACAAACAAACAAAATAATTAATGTGCGTTCTTCATTTTGACAAAGCCTAATCCCTTCAATACTGATGACTTCAAAACAATATTCATACAACATCAGTTTCAATCAACTGAAATGATACAAAAATCTAAAATATGTTTAACATCAGCAGAAATCCCCTACAGCTGAAAATGTCAAATAAAAAAGCAGTACAATAATATAAAAGTCACACAGACATTCTTATATTTTGCTATAATATTGATTTATTTATCAAATACACATCGACATTCAAGAAAAACACACAATACATAATACATTATTTAATACATTGCTAAACAAAACTTGTAAAGCTTTTTAAAACTTTAAAAGACCCAGATGACCAGAATCCATATTTTTTTAGGGCATTAAAAACGCTCAAATTGAGGACTTGAAATTTTCAAATTATATTAATACCAAAGAGTGATGTGGATAAAAAAAGCCCTATAATCATATATATATGATTATGATCTGTGATGACAACGTCATTTTCTATAATAATTTACCTTTACTAATTTAACTTAATTTTTAAAGTAATTTAAATTGCTTGAATTTCTTTTTGTTTTTAAATAACTACTAATAGTTTAAAGTGCAGGAAATGTAAGAAAGCGCTGAATTAGATGTCATAAATATTGTATGAGTTAGGATTAAGTTCAGGGATAAAAGTTATTACTCAGATTGTTCATTCATTGCTTTTCCTTCAGCTTAGTCTCTTTATTCTTCAGGGGTCGCCACAGTGAAATGAACAACCAACTTATCCAGCAAAGGTTTTACGCAGCGGATGCCCTTTCAGCTGCAACCCAGTACTGGGAAACACCCATACACTAATGCATACACACGCATACACTACGGCCACTTTAGTTTATTCAATTCACCTTTAGTGCAAGTCTTTGGACAGTGGGGTATACCGAGCACCCAGGGGAAACCCACACAAACACAGGAAGAACATGCAAACTCCACACAGAACTGCCAACTGACCCACCTGGGACTCAAACCTGCAATCTTTTTTTCTGTGAGGCGATTGTGCTAACCACTAAGCCACCGTGCTGCCCTACTCAGTTTATATAATGACAATTATGAGTACATGTATGTGAAAAACTGGGCCGTAAAATACCTGTTTACCTGATAGGAAAAATAGACTTAATTATCATTAAACAGAATCACCTTAGTAACCCACCAGACTCCCCAAATAAGACTAATTGACATGTTTTATTTGAAATCAACTTCACATATTCTCACATACCTGGCACAGAAGACTCTGAACCTCTATGAGGTCTTCGCTAATTATGCAATTAATAGGCAAACAGATACCTAAGCAAACGACTCAATACTCTAATGAGAACACTGTTAAACACTGGAATTTGGTGGGAAAAAAATAGCACTCTTTGACTGTTGGAACTATTTCAGAACTTTTAGAATGGCAAACATAGAAACACACATGTATATTGTATATATACAATCTGCTCTATCTACAAATTAGATAAAAACAGTCATTTCTACAACAGTAAACAGACATTGTCCTTACCAGTAAATTACATTTAAGAGACAGGGTAACAAAAATCAGTTCTGGCAGTTTTCCAGTTGTAACATTACCAGTAAATTACCATTATGATGCTACTATGTGTGAACAAAGAACAGCTCTACTGCAGTATAAAACCAGAATGTAAAGTCTGCTTTGAGACAATTATAAAGCTCTGATGGAGCTGTTTACAGTTAACTCTGCTGTTTAAAACAGTTTTGCTGTGTAAACATGTGTTAGATGGATGTTTATACTGCTCATGTAACTAATGTCTTTCTCTTGTTTTAGGCAGTGCAGTGTTAAAGGTCATTTCTGATCGCTTACAGCTCAGAGTTTAGATGTACTTTTTTACTAATTCATTCATTTATTGTTTATGTTTTGTTTTTATAAAAAGTGGCCAAACTTGTGCTCTTTGGGAGTCCATAGATCTAAGAAAATAATATCAAAATGTAATTTTTTGTGTATATTTGCTCATGATAATTGCATGTTCGCTGTAGAATGCTAAATATTTGTAATAGGTTAGCTTTAAAAGGACAAAATAAAATTATGCACTCTTCTTTGCATGATAGCTCTTCCACTTTTTTTTGTAGTACAGTATGTATGTACATGTATGTATGTGTATGTATGTACGTTATTAATTGATATAACTATCAATGAATAGCATACATACTGTACAATACATCGTAAAACCCAACAGTCACCTTTATCAAATGAAATGAGTGTAGTTGACTCAAAATTGACTGAACGTTTATTCTGCTCATTTGACAATAATTTTAAGCTCAGCGTTGAAGGTAAGTTAAATAAATACCTCATTACTTTAACTTAAATGGAATAAGTTCACAGTACTCATATAGATTTGTTTTTTTAACTCAAATGGTTTGTAGCAATCAATTTGAAATCAGAGTTGCCTTAACTTATTTGGTTTTACAGTACTCAATTGGCTCATTTATTGGGTTTTTCTGTGCTCAAATTGCTTGGTTTACTCAAATGGATTAAGTTCACATTACTTATTAGGATTAGTTTTTGAACTTAAATGGTTTGTTGCAATCAGTTTCTTCAAATGGTTTGAGTTACCTTAACATGTAACATATAGGGTCTGCCAATGATTCATGTTTTTCTTTAAACTTCCTATCAAGTTAAATAGTTTAACTCACAGAGTATATCTAATATGTTTTTTTAAATTTCTGATTATTTTAATTTGCTTGTGGCTATTTTAAAAGCTATACTATTTATAAACATTAAATCAATATTAACAATTATCGGCAAAACAAACAAACAAAAAAACTTTTGCCAATCCCAAAAACCCAGAAAGTATGCCAAAAGTTTCTCAAGGACCTATTAATGCAGGTATAGTTTGTTCTGGGTTTTGAAGATAGAGAATACTATTATCTGTGCAAAGAGACATATGATTATTGATTATATTGTTAGGGAAAATCAAGTGGTTATTTTTAAATGCAAGGGTGAGGGGCTCAATTACAATTTAAAAAAGCAAAGGTGAAAGAGGGCAACCCTGACCTGTGCCTCTGTGTAATTGTAACTGAGACAATCTGTTCAAATTGGTAAGGACCGAAGCCCTAGGAGGAGCGTATATCATCCTCACCTAAGAGGTGAATGTGTCACCCATATTAAAATCTTTAATCACAGCTAAGATATAGTCCCATTCAATTTGTTCAAACGCTTTTACCGTATCCAAGGCAAGGCTAGCAAGGATATGTTTATAAATCACCAGACATTAAAGAAAGAAAAGCGACCAGTAACACCAGATTGGTCAGGGTGAATAATTTTTCCAATACAATTTTTTATTTATTTATTAGTAAGCATTTCTTTTTTTTTAGATATAAAATGGGTAATGCATTTTCCTAGAACACCCAATCTGGGGACTTTTTAGCTGTAAAGCCTGTACAATATAAATCAAAACAGCGTTTCTAGGTCCATAGGGCTACACACACACACACAAACGCACACGCACACGCACACGCACACACACACACACACACACACACACAATAAAGTGGGCTACAAACTCAAATATTTTTTATATATTAAGCAAAAATGTTCTGAGTAGTAGCACAAAATAACTGATAAAAAGAACATAGAACATGTGAACTGACTACATTTGTGCGTGTGCACGACTGTATATAATGTTAAATACGTATATCAGAAAATTAATTAATTTTCCAATAGTATCTGGCTGCAGACTTGCATATGCAAGCTAAGACACGCAGTCTCAGACATGTAGTCACATGCACGTAATAGAGCTAGACACGTCATTGTAAATGGAAGGGTTAGGGGAGGGGTTAGGTGTACACATTAAAAGCATGCTGCCTCAGCTTGCATGTGCACCCTGTCTGCAAAAAAGTCTGTGAACTTTTTTAGTCAAATGTATATTTTTTAAATACTGATTATCATATTATGAAGCTATATGATGAAGACGTCATAGCTGAAAATATCAGTTAATTTAATTGTTTTTTAGTATTATGAGGAAACAAACTTTATGGATGTGACACTTCTGAATTAAAAGCAGAAGAGAGTCTGTGAGAAATCAACAATCAAACCATCAAAGCACTTTTGCTGACACACAGAATTACTTGCACTGCAAGTTTTGCCATTATGAAACCTTCTAAAATGGTTCTGACTTTTATGATGGTGCTAAAGTAGCTTTCTAGTTTTAAGGATGACATTTGCAATGAATTGCCCGGCTGTTTTTCTCCAACTGGGTTGCTACCTCCAACTGAAATGTATTATTATTATTATTTTTTAATGAATTAAATGAGATAACTAATCATAACCATTGATGGTAATCTAGCATTGTGTATATTTGAAGAAAACTTGCAGATTGAAATTAAAATAAACCATGCAGTGACAGGCACTAGAGTAGTCCACATGCAATATACCTCAAACCTTGTAATGCATTGTAATTTCATTGTTCTTGGCAAATCTTTGAACCTTTTAATTGAACTGAATTATTAATTTTTACTTATCTTAGTTATCTATTTAAAAAATACACCACAACGAAGAGCAAATATTAATATATCCTGTATTCTGGAGCTGGGGCAGCACGGTAATGCAGTGGGTAGCACAATTGGCTCACAGCAAGAAGGTCACTGGTTCAAGTCCCAGTTTACTTGTTCTTCCCGTGTTCATGTGGATTTCCTCCGGGTGCTCCCGTTTCCCCCACAGTCCAAAGGCATGTGGTATAGGTGAACTGAATAAACTAATTTGGCTATAGTGTGTGTGAATGTAAGAGTGTCTTTCCCATTGTTGGGATATATGAGTTCAATGCTAATATCAGGGGTCAAAAAGTAAAATGTGTGGAGAACTACAAATATTTGGGTACCATTATTGACCGATCTTTAAACTTCGAGGCAAACTGTGATGCTGTGTGCAATTAGGGGCATCAGCTCCTATATTGTCTCAGGAAATGTTTCCACATTGGCCCCAATATGCTTACTCTTTTCTATCGTACTTTTATTGAGTCTATACTATCCTTCGCTCTGGTGGCATGATTTGGAGGTCTGTCTCTCAAAAACAGGAATAGACTGATCCAGGTTATCAGGTGGTTTAGCAGGTTGATTGTTGAATCACAGCTGAGTATTGAATCCTTGTATATTAGGCAGCTTTTACGGATTGCCCAGAACATTAGTAGCTGTAGCTCTCATCCTCTGTCTGAGGAGTTTTTTCTGCTCCCTTCGGGTCGAAGGTTTCAGATGCTTTTTAGTAGGACAAAACGGTTCAGAAATAGCTTTGTTCATCTATTGTCGCTCTGAATACATTTTAATCTTTTATAAGGTATATGTGGGTATGTATATGTGTGATTTAATTGTTTGTATCAAATGCCAAACTTAGACAACTCAACTCATGCATCATTCTATTGAACACAAATCAGAATTATTACAGTTTTGTGAAATTGAAAAGAAAGATTCAGTAGGGGATTATGATTTTCTATCCTCAGACTTTTACTCTAACACACAGAAGCACAGAGTGCGCTGAACATGATGTAGTGCAAAGCACAAAATGAATATTTTTATATCAACTGCAATTGGTTTTTACCTAAATGACTGCTCCCCTCAGTGCCAGGTGCACATGCTTTATGTGCAGTTTTACATTATTGCATTCTGTTATTTATTTATCTGCACCAAATTGAATTTTCCATCTGGCTCAAGCTATAAAGCCGTCTTTGTTTGCCGTTAGATCATTACTCATGATTTTACCTTCTTTTTCCTCTCAGGGGACGTCAGGGCCGCTTTATCCAGAGGAGAGAAATGCACTGTGAAACATTGCCCCGTTTCCACAGCGTTAGGGTTATTTCATCCTGCTGTTGCTATGCAACAATGTGAAATGTTGGCACAACATGATTTAGATCTCGCACAACAATAAAATCCTGTGCATAGCAGCGAACGAAACCTCTCTACCTCCACACCTTTAATGTTACCAGCTGTAGGCGAATACAATATAAAACACTTTTATTATGGATTTTCTGTCTCAAGTACACCGTGGTCTGTTTCTCATTCAAAAAGCTATTTTTTCTCCCTTTATAATCTTACATTAATGCCTGACAGCTGTCTGTATAGAGTTAATATGGCATACTGATATATATTTGCATGGGACAACAAAAAGAACGTTGGCTGTGACTCAACTTCCTGGTAACTGTGCACACATGTATTTTGCACTAACTGCAAAAAAGAGCATTCAAATAACGCTTTAATCAGACCTGCCGTTGATATGTCCAAGATAGCAGCCGAGAACAGGTGTTATTTGGCTGATAAGATCTTTCTTATGTTAAAACTGAGCTGATAAGGTGCAGTGTGGCATGAAATAGACATAGTTTGAATGTGAGGTTAATGTTTTTGGGCCGTATGTTTGAAAAAGATAAAACTCAATTACTGAAGCTTTTATTCACAGATAAGAATTTGCTTAGCCCTTTATGACTTACTGTATGTAGAGAGACGATTAAAAGAAGGATGGCACAACTGAAGTGTAAGCTAATGTGTTAAAAAAACAGCTTCTTTCAGTTCCAATTCAACTCATAAACTTACAAATGAAAAAAAAGTTATTCACATTCACACAGCAGATGAATGTATTGGTCATCTCGGTTCATTTTAAAAACCACGAGCTGTAATCTTAAAGGAACACTCCCCTAGAGTTAAAACACTTGATTTTGACCATTTTTGAATCCATATAGCTGATCTCCCAGTCTGGTGGGAGCACTTTTAGCTTAGCTTAGCATAAATCATTAAATCAGATTAGACTAGTATCACCTCACTCAATTTTTTAAAATTATTTTTTAATGTTCAGGAGATTAAGAAGAGTCAAGCTTTAAAGGTATTTTCACGCCTGCTTTATTTAGTTCAGTTGAATTGCACTAGATTTCTTTTTCCCTCTTGTTGTGGTTCGTTTGGGCAGGCATGAATGTAGCAATCGCACTCGAGTTCGCACTAAAAGCGTACCAAAAAAGCATAACAAGACCTTCTTGAAGAGGTGGTCTCAATACACTTTCAACTGAACCCTGGAGAGGTTTGTTTGTGGTGAAAGCATGATCCGAACAACCGCAAAAACTATTGCGCCTTTTTTGACTGATCTAGTTGCCGTAGTCTGATGTGCTGTGCATTATGGGATGTGGAGGAAAAATATTTGTTGACATTGCTTTACCAACAGTTCTAAACAGAGAGAGAGAGAGGGAAAACATTACCTGATGGATTGTTGGTAATATTTCCGGAAGATGACCATGTCGCAATTTAGCAAAATTAATTCACGTCTCCTCCTGAAGTGACTTGCGATGCGCCTTCGCCATTTGCAATGCATTAAAACATTGTTTTCCAGTCACAGCCACACTTAATTCTCAAAATGTATAGTTTGTCTAAAGTGATGTAAACAAACTATACAGTATACTAGGACCAGGGATACAATCAGCCAGCGCAGTCGTCCCTCCATAGTCAAATGTGACATTTTGTGCCTGCTGGTTTGTTTACTTGTTGAAGTTCCATTGGCATTTCCCACATGTTAATTCTGACCAACCGAAAAGCCGTTTAGGAAATACATTCCATAACATCTGACCAATGAGTGGTGTGGATTTTGTCACATGACTGCATTTTTGTTCTTTTCAACTGGTTTGGACCAAAGCAATCAGTGTGATGTAAAAAGGACCCCAAAACGGCAGAAAAATACTACAATGTATCATGGGTTGTCTTTGGTCTAGACCAAATGAACCAAGTCACAGATGTGAAAGCACCCTAAATAAGAACATTATCAAAACTGTATTCTGAATTTTTTGAGTGAGGTGCTAATGACACAGCATTTATTACTTCTTGATTTAGTTGCTAATTTGAAAGAATTCATAGGATCTCATTCGTACAATTTAGTACGATTTGATTATCCCCAATGATGTTTGGTTTTATGGGTGGGGTTGGATGCCACGTCTCCTTTTTAAAATTGTACATTTTCGTTCAACTGAACTCAGTGAATACACTATGCGCAACAAATTCACACATATTAGCCACTAAACTGACAAATTGTAAAATAGCTATGTTTCCTAACAAAATCAGGCTTTCTAATCAAGTTTCCAAAAAAAAAAAATGGGAGTGTTACTTTAAATGACTTTGAAAACAGCCTGTCATTTCACTCAACATAACCATAATTCAGTGATAAAGCTTACCGTAAAATGAATACGACAGAAAATATTGCTTGCTGGTAATCCTGCTGTATCTATTTAACCTCTACCGTGGCGAGCTAACATTGTGGCTATATTAAGCAATAAGAATTATGGCATATTAAATACAATCAGTGTATTCTACATGGGTTGTAAAGAGAGAGTTGTGTGTGTGTGTGCGTGCGTGTGCGCGTGTGTGTGTGTTTGAAGGGAGGGGGAGGTATAATAGTGCCTGAAAAAGGAGCAGAGAACATTAATCATGGCTCTCTTTCATGGCCTTGACACATGAGTCACAGAAAACTCTGTTTATCTGTGCTCAGAGAAAGAAAGGGAGAATAAATATAAACGCTTTATAGATAATTCCCCACAGAGCTGCAGAAAAGCTTTTCTTTCAGACAGATCTCTCTCTCTCTCTCCTATTGCCATCAGACAGTGCCTCAGATCATCCAATTATTTCCCCCACTGCCACATACCAATTAGTTAAACCATCCCGTCTTTATCTCTGATGGCTGCACCAGGTGCTTTGGTTAACTTCCTCTGAAAGGGTGTTTAAGTTTGAGGGAACTCTATTAAGACAGAAACATATGGGAGACTTTCTGTCATTGTCTTGACACCTTTTATTATCAAGAGAATGAACTCTTTGTTCACGCTGACACTGACATTTTATGTTAATGTGCGTTTGTTGTGCGGCTGTTCATTAGAAATAATTAAACTATGGAAATGAGCGTGTGTTCACAGTTAAAAGAGGAATCAAGCATGTTGAGATATTGTATAAAGATTACCTTTTATGTGCCCTGTGCTCACCAAACTAAAACATTAGTGTCAATTTTTATTGCCATTTTTGTTGGTTGCATCAATACACCACTAGGTGATGACTTTAATAGTCGTTTTCTCATTCCCTCAAGTCATTCTTCCAGCCAAAAACATTCTAATTTGCATACTATTCACTCTTAATTCAAGATTAAAACATTATAAGGTGAATATCATACAAATGTTGTTCCAAAACACAAATAATTTTTCCAAAGTCTTTGGCTTCATCTGAAATCATTTACTCTTCCGTGTTAGGCTCAAAACTGCATGAAAGATTCATTCATTTATTCATTCATTCATTCTTTTATTCATTCTTTCATTTATTCATTTTCCTTCAGCTTAGTCCTTTTATTCATCAGGGATCGCCACAGCGGAATGAACTGCCAACTTATCCTGGATATGTTTTACACAGCAGATGCCATTCTAGCTGAAAACCCGGATCTGGGAATCATCTATATACACACATTCACACACATACACTATGGTCAATTTTAGTTTATTCACAGGGAGAACATGCAAACTCCACACAGAAATGCCTACTGACCCCAACTGGGACTCGAAGCAGTGACCTTCTTGCTGTTAGACGACTGCTAACTACTGAGCCACCGTGTCTCTACATGAAAGATTAAAAAAGTGAATTAGTGAACTAAATAAACAGAACATAATGTTTTAATTCATAAATGAAGTTTTCTGACACAAACACTTTGTAAATCGATTGATCTGTCTTATATTATTATTTAATTGAGTGTTTTTTTTTTATCTGATAAACATGTTGTGTTGGGACTTTTCTATTGGGGGACTTTTATTTTTATTCAGTACTTCCTGTAGGCCCCATATGTCATTGGTGTTTTAGGCTTCATGGCTTGTTCCTTGGACTACAGGTTTTGAGGAAAAATCTTTTCAACTGTACCGGACAATCAGTTAAGTTCTATTACTTTTGTTAATAATATGTTTTTGTCTGTAAGCTGGTGCTATAATGTATATCAAATGCCTGTTTCTGTGCCTTCATACTTTGTTTGTGTAGTCACAGTCAGAGTTTCTGAACTTTGTGGTAAGTGTTGACAATAGCAAGTTTGTTACACCCTTTGAGGTGCTTTATAAAGTGTGTAGGATGTGAGGTGAATGTTGACTTGGACGTCAACTCAAAGGGCCTATATTTTAGAAATGTCATGTATTCATGAAACAAAAAATGTGTTGTTTGCAACATCAACAGCTTGTAAAAAAAAAAAAAAGATAAAGAATAAGAAGTAGACCATCCCCTGCTTCCTACATCTATGAATTCCTAGACTACAGATTTGTTTTATAAATTATTTGGTATGTTTTTGCAGTAAAATCTTTGTAAAAGCTAGGTTTTGCAAATGTTTTAGCTAGTGTTTTGTATATTTTTATTTTCAATTTAATTATCTATACTGGCATGATGCTGGTCAGTTGCCAAGCTTTTATAAATACAGTATAATAATAAATGAATGAATGAATGAATGAATGAATGGATGGATGGATGGATGGATGGATGGATGGATGAATTTATTTATTTATTTATTTATTTATTTATTTATTTATTTATTTATTTATTTATTTATTTATCTATCTATCTATCTATCTATCTATCTATCTATCTATCTATTTATTTATTTATTTATTTATTTATTTATTTATTTATTTATTTATTTATTTATTTATTTATTTATTTATTTATTTATTTATTTATTTATTTATTTATTTATTTGTTTGTTTGTTTGTTTGTTTGTTTGTTTGTTTGTTTGTTTGTTTGTTTAACAGGGACATGCACAAAAAATACATTAACCTCAAAAAAGGAAAAGATGCTTTGTGCCAGGTTGTAGCAGGATTGCTTTTTTCCACATGCAGTCCCTGGACAGGTAAAAAATAAAACAATAATAACCAATTAATTAAAAAGTCAGTTTAAAACGTACAGGCATAAACGCCTTAACTAAAACACTGACAAATCAAAAACATTTCACTCATTCTGTACACATTTAATTTAACAAAAAACACTTCATAGTCAGGCGTGAGAACATCTTATATCCTGTACACATGATTATTTCTATAGGAAATGTTTTTACCTCTAGAGACAATACATTCCACTCTTACCATAGAGCGTGTCATTCGCAATGTTTTCTCTAATTTGGATTTTTTTTTAACGATGGAGCAGAAAGATTGTGAATAATTTAAAAAGCAAAACAAATATTGGAATATTTAATAATATTATTAAAATGTATGGCTATGATCAGATGCTTTCTTTACTGCTGTTGTTTCACTGTTATCATTTTCTTGTGCTTGTTTTGTTAAGACAACCTGCAGCACATATTTGCTCTAAGCAGTGCTTCTAAATACCTGTTGTCATTATACTAAAGCAAAAGTATTTTCAGTTTCTTTTATATTTCTAATCAAACAATAAAAAACATTGCCATGAGTTTATTGAGGCACTAAATCACGCTCAGTCTCTTGCACATTGGGTGTGCACGACTCTTAAATGTTACGCCTACAGTATGAGTAATAAATTGCTAACTGCAGTTCACACTGTTAACAATTTCCTGCAGAATCCAGTTCCCCAGGAACTTGGTGAATATAAATAACAGTAAAAATACTGTTTACATTTACATTTCTGTATATATGTTTACAGAATTGTATATATATCTTTACTGTAAAGTATACAGTAATTTTCACTTTAAAATACAGTAACATACTGCAACAATTTACTACAGTAAAAATACAGTTCATAATACTGTTAAATACATTAACAGTTTTTATGGTTACGTTTTTAAAATAAATTTACATCAGCAGTCATCTATGCTGTTAATAAAGAGCGCTTCTGAAATCTCTACACAGTACAGTATAACCCCCTTTTAATCAGATAACATCTCACTGTGTTTTGATTTCTTCAAGCATAGCTTTGTGAAAATAACTACTAACCAGACATTCCTGTAAAAACACTGTGAACAGAGCAGAAAGGGAGATTCTGAACAGCTTTAAACCAGCCATTGTGTATGTTTCTTCTTCTTTTGTGAGTGGTATTCATGAGGAAAACAAGAAAGTGACATAATCACCCTTCGAGGTGGACAGTCTGACAGTTTGTGTGAGTTTACACAAGGAGAAAGCCATGGTTGTTCTCTCACTCTCTCCCATCTCTTGCTCACACTCTTGTCCTGCTCTCCCCCTCAGCGTGAGTTTAATTATCCTGCTCATTCTCTTATCTGATTCACACACACATCCAAGACTCCATTTTCTTTGCTTTAGGACCCTCACTTCTTCCTACTTTTATTCAGCCTGAAAGGGAAAGCAGAGACTCAGCTGGCAGCCTGCTGGATTTTATCATAAAGAGGTTATTGTTGTTTTATGGCCAGGGCAAGCTCAACAGATTTCTAAGTGCTGTCTGAGAAAGTTGGTACAGTACTGCTCTGCCTGGAGTGGCTTGTTGGTTGCTTTTAAAACCTTTAGGACAAAATACGTTTTTTTTTTTTTTTTTTTTTAATGAGAGATTATCTTGCATATAATAATGAATTAACTTCATGTTGTAGCCCAAAAAAAAGTTAAAATGAGCTATTTGGGTAATTTATTAGTGTAAAACAAATTCCCAAATGATGTAAGAAGCATTCTCGGGTTCGTAAACTTGCAAAACGCCACAGCAAATAGCCTGAAGCCTTCAATCTTGTAACTCTCGAAAATGTCAGAATGTGAAAACTCATTCTCCACCAAAGGTTTTAAGAGCTCATTTTCATTTTATGGGATGGATTGGTAGTCTTTCACAGAGCTATTTGCATTTACTCAGAACAGCCCTCGCCATTACATGCAGCTAAGCCAGTCATGTAAATAGCTGCTTCTTTAGAGAAACACTAAAGGTCAGGTCTACACAAAGATGGCTTGTTTTTTAAACAAGGAGGATGGAGGCTGGGACTTCACTGAGCTTCAATTGATTTAAATCTGAGTGTTTCACGTACAGCCCAGTGAACCAATATAGAGCAACAAAAGACTCCACACTGTCACAACACAAATGAAAATGGAAAATGGGATTCTAATGGTGCCTTTTTCTCCCCTCCCCCAGAAACCGAACAGCTCTCCCTGTCATAACTGACGCATGCATGGCTCAAACTCATCGCAGCAATCAGACTAATGCAAATCGAGAGCAATAGAACAAAACTGCAATAATAACATGAAACACACTGAACATGAAATGAAAGACAAAGACTTCAATTATTCAGAAGACAATATCCAAGCCCTTGATGTTGAAGAAGCTAAATAAAAGAAAATAGAGTGATGTGAAATATAGCCTCGGGTTTTTAACATTTCTCGGCTTAAGAGAGATATTGTTTATCTGTGGACCTTTGGACAGAATCTCCACTGGCTTGAGTAAATAATAACATAACCGACAATATAAACATGATCTTTCAAAACCAAAGAAATTTAAAGGCTTAGTTCAGCCAAAAATGAAAATTTTTGTTATTAATTATTCACCCTCATGTTGTTCTAGTCTTCTGAGACCTTGGAACACAAACTAAAATACTTTAGATAAAATTCAAGAGCTTCCTCATCCTCCATAGACATCAGTGGTCTGTCTGTACATTTGGTTATTAAATGTCAATGGTTATTATCCAGAAAAGAACCAATCCATGTCACTTCAGTGGTCCAACTGTGATCATATAAAGCTCCAAGAACACTTTGTGCATCAAAAAAATGTCAAGACCTCTTTGAACATCTCGGGACCTTTTCTTTCATAAAGATCTCAGGGTCTCAGAGGGGGTTTTAAAGGTCTTAGGGCTTTGGAACGACAAGACAGGGATTAATTAGAATGACAGATTTTTTATATACACAATACTCAAAACGCAGAAAACAGTTAGGACTACTCAGTTTTTCCCAAATGACATCGTACTATTCACCTTATTCTCAGCTGACGAGCGGGCGCTGCCATTTGAATCTTTTTGTCTCGCGACTTCCGGTCACATTCACTTCCATTCATTTTTTGACGTTAACAACTGCTCGTTACGCTGCTTGATGTTGCAATTTAATATTTTCTTATTATATTATGCTACTTGGTCTGTGTAGTCATGGAAACATTTGTTTGTTGAGCAAGTAGTTTGGCCATTTTTTGCCGTTTATTATTCCTAGTCATTTCTCCCATAGGCGACTGAATCGGAAGTTCTAAGACAATCGCGAAAACAGGCGCACTTCCGCATTTTAGAATAAGGTCAATTGTCCTTAGTCAGTGAGTGACATCAATGTTTGGGATATTGTGCTAAACTATATCTGAGAGTATTTCTACAAATGTGGCCACTGAGAATGCGCGAGCGAATCACCGTGACCACAAGAAATGCTGCAATGTTGCGCGGTCTTGCACAAAATGGTCTAACAAAAGAAACACATGACCAGCATGGGGACAGTTATGTAACAGTGAACATACTGAACTGATATACTATAACAGTGCAAACACGGAGAGGCACAAAGGAAATTTATTAGACTAACCATGGTTGTCTTATCAAAATCATGAGTTTTTTTATGATGGTTTGTTCACTGAAAACAAAATTGTTAAAATGTTGTGGATCAACGAAATATCACAATCTAAAAAAAATAGCTTTTTCTAGATTATTTGATTATTATATTTAATAATTTAAGTTTCCTAATCTACTGTACTGTATTTTACAATATTAAATTTTTGGTATTATCAGATGAGACAACTGGTTTTGGGCAAGCACTGATGCTGATACCCAAATATTTTTAGTTTGAGTTATATATGTTACTTTAATTTTTTTATTTTGGATAGTGTCAAATTGTGTCAAATTGTGTCGCCATTGTCAATTCTCTTAAAGAAACTTTTTGAATAACAGGGGCCTCAATGTATCAACGCTGTGTACGGACAAAAACTTTGCATTCGCCAGATTTTACAGTCACATTTGGATTTACTAATGATGAAATGAACGTGGTAATGTGTGTTGGTCCATGCCAACTTCATGCCTGGCGTACGTGCATTTCTTGTGTGTGCTTGTTTTATTTCCATTGGCGACTCCTAGAGGCAATTATGGTAAATTGCACAAAGTATCTTTGAGCCATGCAATGGCAGCTGTATGGGATGGGATCATTCACATGTCTAGCAGGTATATAAGGTTTCCATACCATGCCATCTGAAGACGAATTTGCATACGTGAAATAGAAACATTTCCATTGAATAAATGTGCAAATAATATGTGATGCTCAAATGCGCTTATCATGATACACACATTTATTTAATGATTCCTACTTGTCTTCCTTGTGATGAAGAGTAGGCAAAATCTGCTATGTGGGGGAAAAAAGAATGAGTTCAGATGCTGGATTCGAACTGAGTTCATGATCGAACGTGTCAAAACATGTTACCATGCGCTTTATGAGCTACGCCACTCATGCTGCTGTTTTTTACACTCTTTAGTTATGTTGTCTCTGTCAATCAAACGGAGATCATTCCAACTAGGTGTGCTTTTTGCACTTAGCCTAAATAGACACTACAAAATTTTACACCTTTATATCGGACCATTTCTTTTTGAATTCACTCACAGTGCTATGTTCAGACCCCACTGCATTAAACGCGTCAGCTAAACTCTCTCACTCTATTTTTTTTCTTTTGTTATTAATTCCAGAGGACAAACTTCCAAATAACACTGCTTTTTTTAATATGGTTGGGATTCCGCATGGGATTTCGACTAGCATCGAATTCATACTAAAACATTGCACACGCAAAAAGCTGTAAATGTGTGTACGCAGTAAAAAATTCAGATGTATGAAACACTGCATACGCACATTTACAGCTTTGTACGCAATATTTTTGTATCAATTTGACGCAATTCTTCGTACATGAGGCCCCAGGTTACAGACTGTAAAAATCTCAAACACTACCCCATAGCTGTGTAGATTTGTAGAAATGACAACATGATAGTACCATGTGGCCAAAAGAAGAAGGAAGAACCCTGCATGTAACAACAAAAATGACAGATAACAGAGCTTTGTGCTGTGTTTGTTTGTACGCTGCATGCTGAAGAAAGACTTCATGCACATGCTCGCTACATTCTTTGATTTTAAAATATATCTTCCATTTAAATCATATGATTTAAGGGATTTAACAAGCAGACATTTGAATCTAGATAGACTGGTAGTACTCCTGCATGCACTATGTTCATGATTGTTATTTATAACTTACTAACATCATCATACAGTACATTATTATTTATTCTGTACTTGTATTCACAATCCCAAACAGTGTAAAAAAACTAGACTGCCATTGTAATCTTGTTGCTTGTACTTATTCATTGCAGGTTCACAATTATGAGCAAGACATATTAGCATAATTTACACCAGGGCTTTTTGCATGTTCTCCCAGTGTTCGCGTGGGTTTCCTCCGGGTGCTCCGGTTTCCCCCACAGTCCAAAGACATGCAGTATACAGTAGGTGACTTGCAAGCTAAATTGGCTGTAGTGTACAGTATGTGTGAATGAATGTGTATGGGTGTTCCACAGTGATGGGTTGCAGCTGGAAGGGCATGCGCTGCGTAAAACATGTGCTGGATAAGTTGGCGGTTCCTTCCACTGTGGTGACCCCCGATTAATAAAAGCACTAACCCAAAAAGAAAATGAATAAATAAATATATGAATGAATGAATAAATGAATGAATGAATGAATGAATGAATGTACCAGGGCTGCACAATAAATACAGTGGTCAACATTCGTAGTGTATCAATGATGTTTTTCAAAATTGTCTTAGGACAAGAATGGTTGCTGTACGATAGTTTTAGGACAACTTTGATGAAAGGTGATGACCCACTTCAAATGTTGACTGCTGTAGTTTTAGCATCGATATCGCAATGTGATCATTCAAAATAATAACATCGCAAGGATATGTAATGTTGAGTTCAGTTTCAGATTAATCATCCCTTTGAGTGAAATTTGAGTGGAATTATAGCTGACTAGGAAGCACATTGTTGATTTATGGTGAAGTTTAACCTTCACATAGAATGAAAGTTTGCTTGTTTGCTTTGTTTTTAAGGCCTGTGACTTCAAGTGCATTTAAATAATTTGTGTATAAGAAATTATAACACTGAATAATTGATAGTATGTAACTTTTTTTAGAATGAAGACTGTAGTGTTATTGTTTACATTTGATTATTCAACTTTTACTCGAATACAGTTATACTCACCAAAAAAAGTTTTTGTCCAGTATCACAATACAAATTGCAGAAAAACTAAATATTGCAATGTCAGAATTTTTCAATATAATGCAGCTCTAATACAGTTGAAGTCAGAACTATTAGCCCCCTAAGAATTTTCTTTTTCTTTTTTAAATATTTCCCAAATGATGTTTAACAGAGCAAAGACATTTTCACAGTATGTCTGATAATATTTTTTTCTTCTGGAGAAAGTATTGTTTGTTTTATTTTGGCTAGAATAAAAGCAGTTTTTAATTTTTTAAAAAAACATTATAAGGACAAAATTATTAGCCCGTTTAAGCTATTTTTTCCATAGTCTACTAAACAAACCATCGTTATAGAATAACTTGCCTAATTACTCTAACCTAATTAACCTAGTTAAGCCTTTAAATGTCACTTTAAGCTGTATAGAAGTGTCAAGTAAAATGTTATTCACTGTCATCATGGCAAAGATAAAATAAACCAGTTATTAGAAATGAGTTTTTAAAACTATTATGTTTAGAAATGTGTTGAGAGTCTTCTCTCCGTTAAACAGAAATTGGGGGAAAAAATAAACAGGAGGGCTAATAATTTAGGATGGGCTAACAATTCTGACTTCAACTGTATAGTTGATGCTAATCCTTATATTTTGAGCCACTATCTGCCTGTTTATTGAATTTTCCACCAATATAGTGCACTCTTAGCATATACAGTATTGTGTTCATCTATATTTAATTTAGTACTTTTGCACAAGAACTTGCTTTACAGTGATCAAAGCAAGATTCTGGTTGTTTGTACAGTCTATTTCTGTGCAACCCCACCTCTGTGATAGTTTAGTAGCTGAGTAAATTGTATAAAACCTTCACCCTGAACTGTATCAAGCTGATCTACACGCATTCGAATCATTTTCTAAACAAAAATGGAATGCCTGAGACGGTACTAATATTTTAGGATCTTTGGAATAGAGCCACTTACTGGGTTTGTTTATGTGTATGTAAGCAGTCTGAGTAAACAGTCTGAGTTTGTTTATGAGCTGGTGATGCTGAGGGTTCCTGACAAGGCAGAGCGAGAGAAAGAGATGCTGATAAAGGTGCACTTTAGCCTCCAGACAAACACAACATGGGCGATTCATGGTAGACTGTTGCTCTGACTATATTGCTACTGCGGTTTCGGTTATCCTTACAGATAAAGAGAGCGAGAGAAAAAAACTGTTGCCTGCAGGCTGCACAGTTATTGATTTTTGGTATTCATAAATAAAACAATTTTGTTAATATTTTGTTAGTATATATGTGTGTTATTAGTTAAATTTTGTAATTATTTCTGAAAGTTGCATTGGTTTGACCCATAGATGGAAGCAAGTGAGGGTTATTGTTGCATAAATTATTACATTAGACGTAGCCTACGCTAATGTTGTCTGTTGGAAGAACCGCTATTTTAGTACAGGGTTGGGTTCCTTTAAAATGAATGTGGGACCAAGGTGCAGTAAAGGACTGGCCATCCAGAACCAGAGATACACATATACACATATATCTACAATCTAGAGTTTTCCCGGTGGTCAGTATGCAAATATTTTTTTTAACTACAAAAATTATATTTTTACTCCACTTTTGATGGATTGTGATCGCATGGCTATTCCTGACAATAAGCATGTGTTTGTATGCATTATAATGTATTATCCTCCATCCTTGTAATATTTGATCTAATCCATGTCCTGAAACACACCCCCTTTTTGCTTTTGCTTCTAATTCTAGCAGAGGGAGCGATTTGTTTGTGAACGAATCCCTGTTATAAACGACTCGTTCACTTAGCCGACAATAATACTAGTTTCTGGCACCGCAGCACTTTGTTGACATGTTTACATTGTTTGCTTATTTAATTAAAAAAAACTAGCATAAGCCTAGAATTTAGTGCAAGTTGGTGCTACTTTGCCTATTGTGCACTGAGTAACTGTATTATCATCAATAACGTTACTTGTTAAGCACAAAAGTTGTAACATACAAAATTATAAAAAGCAATATCTCACAAATGAAATGTTCTGCCTTTGTGCTTTGTTTTGTTTGTTTGCTCATTACTAACACCCGTAAACAGCGCTAAAGTCCAGCATCTTCCCATTGGCTTTAGTCTTGACTAATACAGTTAAAGGACATTTGTGCTGGGAGCACTGTACACATGTGGCAGAGGTATTGACGTGTGAGGATGCTAAATATCTCCATCATATTAAACCCAGAGAACTGTTATGGAATTCCACACGAGACTCGGCTATGAGAATTGCCCGGCACTAAAACAATAAACTTTCTAATCTGAGAATATCAGCTGGGAAACCAGTTGTTCAGGTTTTCTCAATCATGCATCCTGAGCTCTTGGGTGATTGAATTTTTGGGTGATTGAAGTTGTACAATCTGAACTGGCTTCTTTTGTTTAATTATGTGAAATGGAATGCAAAGTCTTTGCCTGAAAAATGCATTTAAAATTCTTGTTTAACTCTAATATCTCCTGAAATCACTTAAATCTAGTTGATTGTTTAGGCTGATGCTTCCGCAGCCTACGGATTAGTCATATATTCAGGGTCAATGGATGGTATGATATAATCTAGTGGCAAAATCAAACTTTCTTTATGTATGAGCAAGCCTTTATGTATGAGTGGCCTAATATTACATAGAGGATATAACTGTAAACTAATTTCCTTTATCTAAGAACCAGAACTGGCAAGGATGTGTCCGTGAGCAGATGAAACTGGCCAGCATACTGAGTCAAACCGACTTCGGGTAATCGATGAACCATTAACTGAAAATAAGGATTTATTAGATTGATTGATCTAAATTAGACCAAATCACACTAAGGTAATCAGATTGATATGGCAGAATCTAAATTTAAATTATTATAAATTGGAGTCAGATTAAAGTTGGAGTTGGAAACAAATTAAAATATATTTTAACAAATAAGAATATTTCTTTTCACATGTGCTAAAAGTCTTATTTTTGTATTTAAATCTTCCATAATTACATTTTGGGAAGGAATTTGTAACTGTCTAAATTTTTTGTTTTTGTTAAGGAATACATTTTCTGCAGATCTGTGTATGAAAGAATTCAGATGAGCAGATTGACAGCAGCTTTTTAGTCTTCTGCTGTGACTCATCATAACTGTTAAGTGTTGCATAGTCTTTTGCCATATGGATGAATATTATGCATGAGGTAAGAGGTGTGTGTATGTATGTATGTATGTATGTATGTGTGTATCCAATATATATATGCACATCACATTATTTGATGTAAAATAACATCATAGTGAAAAAGCATTGCAAAAGCATATTTTGATGCTTTCTAAGTATTTGAAAATATAAAAATGGACCAGGGGGATTGTTGCTGTGACTGACAACTTAAAGGGGGTTCATTTTAACATTTAAGCAGACGAAGAAAGTGCAAACCTGATGTAATAGATCCATCTTAGGACAACACCCATGAAGTTTATATTTCAAGCATTACCTGTCACCAATGGTAATGCAAATCAGTCTGTTCAATCGCGTAACCCACCTGCTGAAATATATCTAGATGTTGTTTGTATGGCAATTGGTCATTCTTCTACAGAGTACATGCAGTGAAAGCTATAGCTTTTTGTTTCTTGTACATATCTTGATGTAGTTTAAATTGCCATGTAAGTACTACAAATATTAGACATAATAATAATAATTATAATACATATTATTCTGTCCTAACCAATTGTTACAATTGCTAAAAAGTAGTGTACTTCAGATTAGAAAACCAGAAAGCAGTTTGAGTAACTTTAGTGACTTTACTAGCAATTGCTCACTGCAATATCTTTCATTACTACAAAACCACTACAAAAAGAGGGTAAAGTATGTATAAATTCATATTTGTTTTAACATTTTAAACTCAACCAACTTGGCATGACACTTTTACTAATGGACATAATTGTTATACAAATCTCAATACACATTTGAGAAAAATCAATTAAATAAGATATAAGCAAAATGATCAATGACCCTTTATTAAAAAAAGTTTTAAATGTTTAAATCTGCCACAGAAAAAACTACATGTGTGTCACTTTCGTCTATGTATACTGAGAGTGCTTTTGCACTTGGTTCAATTGCCTGGATGGAACCCAAGTTCGATTGCCCCTCGTTGCCACCTTCTGCCACTGTACTTTGATGTCAAATTAATTATATTAAATCATTATATTATACTATATATATATATAGTAGTTAGTTACCTTAAATGTCCAGTAGGTGGTGGGTCAGAAACATTGATAGTAATAAAAAAATATATATATATATTTTGGGGGGGCCAAATCTTTTTATACTTTTGATATCAGTTGTGAGTTCCGGGGTGGAGTTGTGAGGGGGTATGTCATAAATAACTCATGTGCTGGCAGTTGAGACCGCTGGCATTAACAATACACAATATCAAACTGATTGAAAAAACTAATCAATATGAAATGTTTCATACCTATGTGGGTATATATTAGTGTGAGCCTATGGGAAGACACTTCCACCTAAAAGCTAATTCCTTGCGACCTGCAAATTTGTTGTTCATTATAATCCCTGATAAATTATCAAATTAAATCACGAGTTGCTTGATTAACAAGTTTTAATCAAAGCCCATTTTTTCAAGGGTAAGAAACTGCTTTAATTCAACTGATTTGTAGAAAGAGAGATTTGTTCAGGATCTAAACAAATGAGTCATTGAATCATTCACTCATCTGATTCATTATGCTCAATATGATTTCTGCTTTGACTTTGTTTGGATACTGCTGAGTAAAAAATATACGTAAGTAAATGGAAATTTAATGTCTATACATTTCATGTTACTCAATACCTTGTTTATTTAATGAAACTTGCAGTCATGCTATTTGTCTGAAATACCAATTGTACCTGCTTTATCAATCTCATATTATTTGGATAAAACTGACATTTTATTTTGCCAAAGCAGCTTTATAATATGATAAATCTCAAACAACAGCTCGTTTGCTCATGTAGCCTTGCTTAAAGAGATTATCTTTATTACATGATCATTTTAATTTAAGAAGGTCAGACTTTATTCACTTGCATTCGCATTTGTGCACAACAAACACCACCAGTCCAGTTTTCTCTCATCAAGATAAACATTAGCTGTTAGCTTCAAAGTGTTATGAAATAAATTACCACCCACAGACCACAGAGAATGAGGAAAACTAAATGAGGCACTGCTGTGATGTTCTGTCTTCACCCGCTAAAGTCAGAGCTAACAATGAGCCTTTGCCCTTCTGACAAATTATTCATCATATACATAGTTGATGTAAAGGAAAAAAGGGCTTCCTGTCACATATGAGAACATGCATAGTCTACCTGAACATAGCCTACAGTTATTTTTATGTGTGTAAATGGGGTGCAGAGTGAAATGGCAAGCAAAGGCCATTACTCGAAGCTAAATTATGTATAAATAATGCTGAACATTACTTGTAGTTATATAAGCTTAGTTCAGTTCCTGTTAGGGTGTGGATTGTATAATAGTGTGAGAGATGACTAGTTACTCAAGCTATTGTATTAAATGTTATCAGTAATAACATGTACAAAAATTGTGTGTGTATACATCTTGTGTTCACCAAATTTTAGCAACCAAATGTCTTTACAAGTAGTACCAGTAAACTCTGACCTTGCTTTGACAGGTGATTTATACACTATCTAACAAAAGACTTGTCGCCTATCCAAGTTTTAGGAACAACAAATAATAACTTGACTTGTAGTTGATCATTTGGTATCAGCACAGTATATGAAAGGTAAAGGCTCCTAGATTGTTTATTTTACCAAAATAAAATATGATCATGCCTTGATTTTTAATTATTTAATTAGGACAGTAAGGTTTGACTGCTAAGACGAAAGTCTTGTCACTTAACAGAAATAATATACAGTATACAATATAATGACATGGTGCAGTGGAAAAAGAATTCATATTGTGTATGACTCCCATGATCTTACTGGACTGCATTCATATATTTCTGCAATGACTCAAATAACTTAGTCATAAAGTCATCTGGAATGGCAAAGAAAGCGTTCTTGCAAGACATCCAGAGTTCATCAAGATTCTTTGGATTTACCCAGCAGGCACAGGACATCAACATGATGTCAGAATGATTCTGTACCCCAACGTCGTTGGATGTTTTATTTTGATTGGAAATGAAAATTGGGTTGACATCAGAACTCAACATCAGGCTATAACGTCAATGTCTAACTTCGAACAGATATTGCATTTTGGTTACTTTCCAACGCAAAGCTTGATGTTATGTGGACGTTATCATTATGACGTCTATCAGATGGTTGCCACACCTGATGAATAAATGTCAGTATTTGACGTTAATATGATGTTGGTTTAAGATGTTGGCTCAACCTTTGATTTTGGTCATTTTCCAACACCACATAAAATCAACCAAATGTCAACTTCATTACACATCGTTATTGGACATCAAAATATCATTGTCTCTAGACGCTAGTGACCTAAATATAACATAATATTAATGTCTTATGACTTTGTGTGTCTGCTGGGCATTTTCAAAGCCTCCTCCTTCATCTTACCCCAGACATGCTCAATAATAATCATTCTGGTGACTGGGCTGGCCAATCCTGTAGCACCTTGTCCATCTCTGCTTTTTAGGAACTTTGATATGGAGGCTGAAGTATGAGAAGGAGCGCTTTCCTGCTGAAGAATTTATTTGCCCTCTACTGTGGTTTGTCTGCCATTCACTCAGCAGATCTCTCGCACATCCCCATACTGAATGTTACCCCAAATCATTACTTGTCCTTCATTGAACTTGAGTGATTTCTGTGAGAATCTTGGGTCCATGCAGGTTCCAGTAGGTCTTCTGCAATATTTGTGATGATTAGGATGCAGATCAACAGATGATTCATCTGAAAAATCTACCTTCTGCCTCATGATTTCCAAATGATCAACTACTGTATAAGTCAAGTTAATATTTATTGCTCTTACAACTGGGATTGACGACAAGACTTTTGTATGTGTGGGTCATTTTTCTTGTGGCGACCAAAAATAATTTAATAAATATTTATTTTGGTCCCCACAAGGAAAACAGCTCATAAATCATAATAGATAATATATTATATAATACATTTTGAAAATATTAAATATTATTTTTAAAGTTTGTTTGTGAGGATTGGGTTTAAGGGTGGTAGACTGAACAGTATAAAAATCATTGTCTATGAGAAGCCCCCCTACATAGATAGGGTTATATGGTTTGGGGAGTTGTATTCCTGACATATAAAAATACCAATGAATTTTGACCTTGTGGGGACATTTTTTGGTCTCTATGAAGAAAATATTTTATGAATATAAAATATGAATGAAGCATTTTATGTTAACATGTAGAGTTTTTTTTCCTGTGAAGGTTGAGTTTAGGGGTTGATTGTTAGGGGAAGGGGATATAATCATTATCATTACGTCTCTGTGAAGTCCCCATAAAGATGTGTGTTTGTGCATGTGTGTGTGCACAAGTTTGTCTGTGAAATATTTAAAACTGCACACATTTTGAACAAATTGCCATGGGGGGGAAATAGATAATTATAATACCATTTTCAACAGACGCATCTGGCAGTGCTCGTGTAGGGGTTTGAATTACCTTTTCCTTATCAGAAAGGTTAAAGGTACTGTTTTTCCTTTTAGTCTTCAAACGATTCACTCCGCTACATTTAGTAGTCCAATAAAAGTCCCTTTTAAAATGACTCCTTTTAACAGCAGGACAGTTATCTCACAGTGAAGCGGTAAACAGCATGGGAACAGACACACAGAGAAAGACCTCATTTTACTGTTAAACACTGCTTCCCTCTGAACATGTATATTTTTCTGCAAATGTGTATTTCCTTTGGAAGGCAGCTACACGGGAAGATAATGGTGGAGATAGAGATGTTTGTGTAGGAGGATTAAACAACAGTCCTTCATTCAGAGCTAATGCATTCAATTACCTGGCCATGCTGACGGCAGTCTCTTCACGGAGAGCTGTGGGTAAGTGGTTGCATTGTTGATTACCTGAAGCTCCTCCAAACACAAAGACCCAGCTGCTTTCTCATGTCTCTGCCAATGACAGAGAGCCCGTCGGCCTTGGGAGAGGACAACGAGAAACCATCTAAACGAGACCGGGGGGAAAGTAAAGAGAGAGACGTGAGGGGAAACAGATAGAAATTACATTTGTTTCACAAATGTATTCACGGACATCTGCACTGAAATGAATAACGCACTATTTACATACCACTGAGGTGTGGTTTATTTTATGACCATTAATGTTTATTATGTTCATTATGCAAATGGGTAAAAATTACAGAATTATCATTCCTTCTGCTACAGCTGGCGTGATTGCATCCATGCAGAATTAATTAATGCAGAAATACTGAAATGTCATAAAATATGTTGAACAATAAATCTAACTTCTCTCAAAAAGAGTGTTAAATAGAAATGGCTGTTTTGGCTCTGTACAGTACAATGACTAAACTGTCCAATTAACTTCATATTTGCTAATTTATGCCTGTTTGCTGCATCGTATTAGACAGTTTACCAGAAAAGCAATTGTCGTTTATTCAGTCACATGAGTTGCTGTCACAAAGTCACATGAATTTATTTAGTAGATATTAGTGGCTTAACAGTACACGTATTTATACTGAAACCAAAATTGGTACAGGGATTTTAGTTGTGGATGAGTGTTGTTTTTGTTGTAAAACTATTTGTTTTAGTTTAAAATCACTTCAATTTTACAAAAAAATTTATAATTTTAAATTTTTTTTTTTACAAACAGCAGCGGAGCACAAATGATTGTGATCATCCCCCATGTGACTGTACTGTTTACATTTCAACTGTCAGGGAAAGAGCTAGTAAACAACGGCCATTTTGTATACAACACTAATAAATATGCTTCCATCATGGTTTACACACATTTAGGAAATGTTATGCACAATCTAGTTTCCATATTTTTTTATGTACAGTGCTTAGCATATATAAGTACACCCCTCACAAATCTATCTTTTAAATTTATATTTTTAATAGGAAGCTGTACAATATTTGTGCAAATACATTTGATTAGTCAGTACTGAAGCCAAATCTGGAGCTTATCTAACAAAATAACTTACGATAATAATTCAAAAACTAGCACTCTCATATGTATATGTTAAAAATATTAAATACAAATTTTAAAAATAGGAAAAATCAAGAGAAGCAAAAAATTGGGAAATTTAGTTGAAACTTTGTAGGTTGTAATATTTTTTTGCAATATTTTGCCTAAATTAATTTGTTTTATCTTTCAATTTCTAAATTTGTTTGGTGACTAAAATATAATTTGAATAAATGTATCTGTTTTCTTTCTTTTTTTTATTTTTTTTATTTTTTTTTACATTTTCCCAGTGTTGGATTGCGGTTGGAAGGGCATCTGTTGCATAAAAAATATGCTGGATAAGTTGACGGTTCATTCCACTGTAGTGACCCCTGATTAAGAAATAAAATTAATGATTGAATATCTGTTTAACAAATCTGTTTTGTTTAAATAAACCAAAATACATTGTCTATATTCGGCAAGAAATGGATAAAAATATTCATTTTTAAAATGGAGATTACTCAATTATGCTGAGCACTTTATACCAATGTTTGCATATAAGTAGATTGAACATACTGAAATGCTTTTGGAATCCAAATCCTCTAAAGGATTGTAGGTCTGCATTAATTAGGGCCACAGGAGGTGGGAACACTTCCCAAATGACATTATAATTTGAATGTCATCTACACTTACGTTGGTCTGTTTTTTTATTATCCTAAGGGTTTCCATAATCCTAGACCAGGCCGTATTCTGAGCAGATGCTGTGATGCTCATGGAGGAGTGGAGAGTATGAGACTGATTACTGAAAGACCCCAGTGACAGACAAGTCTCTGCATTGATTCTGTAGGCTAGCCAGTACACCAGCCGGTTACCTACTCACACTCGCAGCTTTTCCACATTAAACGTCCAATGTTCTTCAGCCTCTGCTGCCGAGACAGCAGCTTTACACAGGAAGTTGGCCAGAGGAGAAATGGTCATGCCCAACAGAGCCTGGTTTTCCTTAACTTTTGTCATTTGGTGAAGTTTGTTCCTCAACACTGTCACCACTGGCTTGCTTAGTTTGGGACTTGTGGAGCTGCACATGGATGCATTTGCTGTCAGTGTTTGGACTTTCAGCAGTGAAAATTAAACCACACTGAACCAAACTAAACTGAACTTCAACTCTGAAAACTGGACTGACACAGTTTCAATCTACTGGAACTTCTATGTTAAACTGCTTTGACACATAAAAGTGCTATAGAAATAAACATTAATTAAACTGAATTTAATTCAATTGAATTGAAGCTAGTAACTGTCTGTGGTCACTTCAACATTCTACATCCAGCAAGATGATTTAGAAATGTTTGTCTTGTGTTGTTCAGCAGTTTTTCCCTCAGTCATCAAAAACAGTGAGCAGTAGACCAGTTAGCATAGATTAACCTTGGATCTCAAATTTCAGTCTGGTTAAGGAGGGATATGTTGACCTGTAGCAGAACAGACCTTCCCTTTCTTCTGCTTCAAACACACCCACTCAAATACTCTCGCACAGTTAGTTTTAGAGAGCTAAACTGACTAACGTTTCATGAATCTGTGTTAATCTAAATTAACTTAGCATCCTTTTTTTCACAACACATTTCCTTTTAATGTAAAAATATCACATTTTTGTAACTGAATGTTTCTGAGAGTTATCAGACATGACTATTGTGGTTTTCTCTGATTGACTAGTTCAATAAGTTAAAACTAAAAGAAACTTAACTGGCCTATGAAAACAAGAACGTAGGAACTTATGATAAACATTTGCATCCATCCTGCCACATAGCTTTACAAAGGCTCATTTCCACTGAGCGGTAAGGTTTGGTATAGTATTACAGTAGGTATGTATTTATTTCCAATTCCATTGTAAGAAGTAACAAAATAGTAAAGCATACTATTACCAAACCATTTATGGCACCTACTGTTTACCACAAGCAGTACAATTCCAAAAGGGTAGAGCTACACTTGCTGCTGAACAACAACGAAAGAAGGTATATTTTTAAGTGCACATCCAAATCACGACATCGTAATAATACAGTGTTGGAATGCACACCATGCTCAATCAAAGCTCGTCATGTAACATTGTCTTGTAACAAAAAGCCACATGCCAAGAAGCAAGAACCGAATCTGCTGTATGTCCTCCATTGTTGTTTACAGGACCGCTAGCACACTTCTAAACGTGGAAAGTGCTCTTAATTTGCATGCTATCGCCATGTGTCTATATTAAAAAAAATGAAATTGAGTGTGCAAAGATGCACTATTTAAACAACCACACTCTCAGGTAAACAAGCTATCATTGGGGTGGTACCTTTTCAAAAGGTACAAATTTGTACCTAAAAGGTCCATATTAAAACCTCAAGGGTACATACTGTATTAGTACCTAAAAAGAACAAAAGTGATTCTCTTAAAATGTTTTGGTACTAAATTATACTTTTGAGGTACCAATATGGACCCTTTAAGTACAAAAGTGTACCACCCCAGTGACAGCTTGCATTCTTTTATTTCTGAGAGTGCACCTATACAGCTTTTTTTTTTTTTTTTTTTTTGAGTGAGAATAACATTGATTGCTACTTTCTAGTATTTATGTAAGCCTGATCAGTGTGACCTGCGCCAAATCATACTTTACTGTACTGAACTGTACCACTCAGTGAAAATAAAACATTAAACTCCTGGTCCAGAAATCATCCAAGACCACATCACCTCCACCTTTTAATGCCTTCTTAAATCATTTTAGGTTCAGTCTTTCTCAGGTTTGATAATAAACATAGTGTTTTCCTTTTACCCAAAATAAATGCGTCTTGTGTCCAGCACTAAAATTAATTTTGGAGCAGTATTTTTTCCACACAACTTGCTCCTGCACAAAAGTTTGGTTTTGTCTTTTGATTCTTTCTGCTGATGTAATGTTTGAGGGGCTTTCTGTCCTGATTGAGACAATACTGTATGTCCGGATACATCCTTCATCACTGAACTGTTTGTTCATTGATATTCTCTGTATTATTCTGTCCAGTCTCATGCATTTGTCTTATGTTTTGGGGGACTTGAATTTATTAATTATATGTAAAAAATTCAAGAAATCACTGATTTCTTTTATTTTGATCAGTGTTCTTTTTCAAATGTCTAATGAAAATGTTTACACTGCACTTTAGAATGTATGTAACTCCTGAAATATCCTTTAATAAGTTTGATTTTTAAAATATATATTTAAGAAAATATAGGTTGTGTTCTAATTTTTATCTTAACAGTACATTAATGTAATGTTTTATTAATTTGATTCTGCTGTTAAGACATGACTCTGTACTAGAATGTACTTCCATGCGGAGCGGGTGGAAGAAGAAGGAAAGTCACATTAGCCATTACCAAATTTGCAATTTGAACACTTTTTTTTTTTCTTCGTCAGATTAACTTGCACAGATTAGATGTTTACCTAAAGAATAAGAATGTGCCCTAGCAAAACAAACATTGTACATTCTGATTTCCCACAGACTTTAATAAACAAATGCAAACTCCATGTTGTTTTGGCTGAAGCTCTCCCTATAATATAAGAACAGCGTGCTCCTGGCAAGCCTTGATAATAACTTGTAAAACAACATCATGTCTGTCAGAAACAGGATCTTCAATGTTTCCTATTTAATGTAGCACTGACCATCACATGCTGAAATCCCGTCTCATGTGTCTTATATCCCATATATCTTATCTCCCTTAAACAGTCTACTTAAAGCGTGGCAGCAGTTTTTTTTTTTTTTTTTTAAGCCTGTGCTACATTACGATGCACATTTGGATCTGGTGCAGCTACATTAGCTCTATTAATCTTTCTCCCAGCTGCCTGGGAAAGCTCACTGAGCACAGTGCTCAAATTTAGGATCACATCTGCTGTCAGTATGGCCCAGAATAGCAGCTCTGCTTATGTAAAACCCTTGTATGACTGGATAGGGCTAGGCTGTTAGCAGGGAAGGGGGAGAAGGCCTGGTCTTAGCATATTATGTGCTGGTGCAGAATGCCTGGTTGAAATTAGATATAATGAAGCAAAGCTAAACAGGACTGGACACCAAGTATTCCTGAAGAAAGTGATCATTTATCAGAAGGGCAGTTGGACATAGTTATCTACTCTATTGAGGATAGTTTATGATGGGTTTTTCTCAAAAATCTTTATCTGAATAGAACAATATGAACATAAACTTGATTAAGCTGTTCAATATATTCACTTTCATATAATTTAAACTATTTAAAATGTGCTTTTAGGAAAACATATATTAAGATACAATTGTTGCTTTTAATAAACCATTAACTTGCTATAATAGTTATTAAGGTGATGGGTTTAGATATTGGGTTGAATTACACATGTAGTATGGGATCATGTGTAATATTTACTTTTTTAGTTCTAATAAACTGCAGATTTCTTAATATTAGGCAGACAATAAGCCACTAGTTAAGCGTTGTGTTGAATATTGACAATTGTTTTTAAAGTATGTTTTTAAAAATTAACCCAGTTTTGTTTCTTGACTACAATGAGTACAATACGTGTGCCAAAATTATAATTATTCTACCACTCGTTGAAGAAGAACAGATTTAATGAGCCCCACTTACATGTTATGATCCGGAGGAAGAAGAAACTGGTCCATATGAACTGTAACAGGTATGGACAAAGTCCCTGTCAAAGTCTGACAAAGTCCCATGCATGATAGTTTCTGCTGCACCTTCCTTTAATAGCAAATAGCAGACAAATCCCACGCTGTACCGTAGGTTTATTGTATCAAAAATAAAAAATAAATGACAGGAACAAACGCAGCACTAGGTTGGCTATAATGTCACATTGTTGTGAAAATTAACTTTAACCCTTTATTTCCCTCAGTTGAATCTCCATCTATCAGTGATCTTCGCGTCATGATCCCCTGCGCATCGCTAGTGTCTGAAGGAAAAGGCGCATTTACGTTTAACCGGATCTGGCACTTCATATTTGGTCATGTACCATCATGTGGTCATGTATCGACGTTGACACGTTTAAGCATAAGATCTGAACTCAACGCGATTCATTTATTTGACTTGAGTCGACTATTTTGTTAAAGAATCAATCGTTTAAACAGTGCACTTTCAGATTTAAACCTCAGCTGGATGTTTTCATTCACTTAGTGCTGTGTTACACACTGCATGGAAGGTCATTTTTAATAATTTAATTTTTCATCTTCGAAAAATAAAAAATGTTAAATTATATATGTGTAAACAAACATTCCTAACCATTCTAGTTTTTAAAATATGTGGGGTTTCAGCCTGTGTTTCCAGTTTAACACCTGAATCTAGGTTTAGCACTCTTTTGTAATCGTTTGTTGTTATTTTCTCCGGTCTAATGGTTTTTCTTTTAGCACTTTACCCTTTTCATTCTTATTTCTTCCAGAGTTTGGTATAGCTTCTTCTTTGAAGCTCTTTATAAAAGAGGCTTCTGAAACTGGTGTTTAGCATGTGCTGTTCAATGAAACTTCCAGCTGAGCACCAGTGAGAGGCTGTCTCTTACAGGCTGTGATGTAAGGCCTGTTCTCTTGTTGTGCATCTGGGTCGTCTATCTGTCCTGCTTAGATTCAGTCTGCTTTCTTCTTTGAGTGCAAGAAAACCTTTCTCTCTTAAGGATAGAAAGATGTGCTTGTAGATAAACGTGTTTGTGTTTGCAAATTTAAACTAACAAACAAACTAAAATTTATTAGAAAGCAAATTCCATTAAAAGAACTTGCCAATTATTAAAATCTGCGGAAATAGTTTGAATTTCATAACATTTAAAGACTTGGTTTTTGAATATAAGATCACGTGTTATCACTTAGATTAGGAGTTACTGATTGATTAATTAATAGGTTGGTTGGTTTGTTTGTATTTATGTATGCTGATTTATTATGTGCATTTAGACCCTGGCTGCACAGTGGTTAGCACTGTCACCTCACAGTAAGAAAGTTGCTGGTTCTGGCTTGACCAGTTGGTGTTTGGGTTCGTTTGGGTTTCCTCCAGGTGCTCTCCAGGTGCTCTGGTTTTCCAAACAGTCCAAAAACATGCGGTATAGGTGAATTGAATAAACTTAATTGGCCGCAGTGTATTAGTGTGTGTACTGTAAATGAGTGTATGGGTGTTTCCCAGAACAGGATTGCAGCTGGAAGGACATTCGCTGCTTAAAACATTTGCTGGAATAGTTGGCAGTTCATTGCACTGTGGTGACTAGTGGAATAGAGACTAAACCGAAAGAAAACGAATGGATGAGTATAATGGTATTGGTTCAATGAATGAACCCATGAACAAACAAAAAACAAATTAAAGAAATAAAAATTAAATGTGATCATTTATTTTATTATTAGCTATTTTTCTCAAAATGTTTTTAAAGAGATTTGCTGAAAAACAAACAAACAAATAAATAATTCTCATCAATACTTATTCATTAATGATACTCACACTCAAATAAATACATAAAAATACATTTACTCAAACTTAGTGGTTATAAACTTTTATAATAAAAAAAAAGTTTTCTGTTAAACCCAAAACAATATATTCTAAAGAATATTGACAAAAGGCAGCAACTGACATCCATTCATTCATTTTCATTCATTCATTCGTTCATTCATTTTCTTGTCGGCTTATGGTGAAACAAAAAAATACTGTACACAGCAAATCCATCAGAGTTAAATTCTCGGTGTTGAAGCATTTCAGAGTAAAGTGTTGACGTTAAAGAGTTAGATTTTGATAAATGAATATAATAAGAGTTAGAATTGATTTTATTCAGTGCGAAATCAAGGAGTTAACTTTTCAACACTTGGTGGTGTTATTTCCAACATCCGGGAATTCATGCAGCCCCAGTCACTGAAGAATTTTCCAGACGCCATTTTCCATCTGAGGTTTAGAACAGCAACTGGTGAATCAAACTACCTAAATGTTGGTATTTTACTGACTTTCTTTAAGGAAATACAGTTGTAAACATATTGTTAAGTTAATAACTTTAGAATGGAGTGACAATTTTAAACTTCTGCGGTTCATTCATGGTCGTTTGTGTATCTAGCTTAACTGCATTACTATTCACTTCTTTTCAAGAATGTTTTTATATATGCTCACGCATACATAGTGCATAAAAACATCAAATGTACATTTTCAACACATTTCTGTCACGCTTAATTCCATTTTGTGCGTTGTTACCCATCTGTAAAATAAAATCGACACTTCTCCTTTAATTCCAAGCAAACTAGCGAGGGAATCCCCGGAGCAGCCTAGCCTAACTTACTCTGCCTGGATGCTAACGGCAACACAGGACGGTTTCCATGAGCTCTGGAGAGTTTCTAAAACATATCTGGTGAGTAAATTAACATATGCTTACTTGTAAAAGGCTTCCTGACTAAAACATATGATTGTTTGTTATTCGTGTACGTTAATTTGGTTATTTTAAACACCGCGGCCCTTTTAAACTGGTTCATTCGTGGCCGTCCATATACCGTTACCATTAATAGTCCATAGACTCGCGTGATAACGTAACGTTACGCTTGAATTATATTAAGTGTTCACAACCGGAATGTTAACATTAATGTCTTTAAATAACTGCGTTTGCACTTTCTCAGACATTTAACGTTACAGAAGTCTCCCGGAAGTTGCGGTACTAACGTTAACGTTATACCGCAAATGCACAGAGACTCCCAGATGCCCAAGTAGATGCCCGCAAATGAATGATAATCTCCTGGAAATCGCGCGTCTCCCGTCCGGTCATTAAACACTTTGCACACCCCTCTCCACCGCATCCCTCCCAGCTCTTCAGGTACGTCGCGCGCACGTCACCCCCACCACACCACTCTTCAGGTACGTCGCGCGCAACTCATCCCATTGCTCTTTAGGTACTCATCTCTCCCGCTACCTCCCGCAAATCAACTCTGTATCCCCCGAAAATGACTTTTCCCAACTCGGGATGTCTGACGTTAGTAGGTTAGGCTATTTCTGTAGTCAGGAACATCTTAGTCAAGCTTTTTCTCCCGCATGATATTGTGCTAAAAACTATAGGGGCTAGCACTTAGCATGTACTGTACACAACATTTCCGTTTTATTAAAGACAATTTAGTGCGTTGTAAACAGCCACCTGTCTGTAAAGTTAATCAACTGATTCATATTTGAGCAGCCTAATGATGATACAGGTTTGATTTGTAGATTTATTATCAATAATCAACATCTGAATCAAAAGATATCTTAAAAAGTGTGAGGCATACTTTGTGATGTTCATCTCTCTTTTTTTATCTGAAGGTTATGCATATGTGTTAGATACTAATTTTTTGTTGTTTTTTAACAGCCACAGTTCTCTATACAATAACACAAGACCCTGTGACGGTGGCTTATAAGAGACGGATGGTGTATTTCCAGAGTTGGTGAAATGACCAAGCACACCTTCTTGGTCATATGTGGTGATAATAATGTTGGTATGTTTGATAAAGTTCTGTATTTGTTTCACAAGCTGAGAGGGTATTAGAGCATTAAAGAATAACAAATGACATGAAGGTGATAAGTTTTGTATTGTGGGTGAACTGTTTCTTAAATAATGTTTTGCTCTTTGCTTTGCACTTTTCCTCTTCTGCTTATCCTAATATTTTAGATTATATTTGGACCTGAAACATCTGCTAGACCCCAGGAAAGGTGGCGTCAATACTGGACCTGAAAGAGCCTAACAAGTTGAATCTGGTAAAGAAACACGCACGCACGCACACACACACACACACGCACGCACACGCTTACAGAAAACTGTAAGTTTATGAATATTTTTACACTGTGGCCAATATTTTGGGGAAGTCAGCATCACTAAATGATATAAAAGATTTCAAGATCCTCTAAATTTTGCTCCAAGTGTTGTTAAATTCAGGATTCTGGACAGACAGCTGCCTGTTTTTCCAGTTCTAGTCATAGTGATTAACCTAATTGTTTTGGAGATCCAACAGTGATGTATGTGTTTTTTCTACTTTTCCATATCCTGTCACCTCAACCAGCTGGGAGAGTCAAGTTGTGGATCATCATGTAGATTTTCAAAAGGTGAGTTTAGATTTCTTGAATGTTTTATTTACTTTAAATGTTATTTTAAATATATCATAGAATTTGATTGCAATTTGTTTTCAAACATTTTTCTTAGTCATGCTGGAATCTTGAAGAGTTCTTAGATGAGCATTACCCTACAGTATATCCGTGCATCAGGAACCACCAGACGAGCGATCAGCAGCTACTACATCGTCATGGATAAAAAGGTCATCCTGTGGCTGGGAAGCACTTCATTCACAGGACATGCTTGATGAGATTTCCTAGCTCCAGTTTGTTTTCACAAAAGTTTACAGCATTTATACCTTCATTTAAACTGCTGTGTTTGATATGGAGGACCAAGGAAACACCAGAAGTGAAAGATTTGCACGCCAAGTTGTTTAAAATGTAATTTCAGAAGAAAACTATGCGTTCAAAAGAAAACTATGAGTGACGCTATATTGAACTTTCAAATTGCTCTGATAACACATCAAGTTTGGACCAAAGGACTGAAACAGCCATTTTGAGCACTGGTCATACATATTTTGTTGATACTGTCTGTACTAATAAAACATTTAAAGCATATTTGACATTGTTGTATTTTAAAAACTGAATGAATTGTTGAAGTTGTGAATGTTTTCAAATAAAATGTTTTTTTCTTTTGTAATTTAAAGTCTATTTGACCTTTTTACCATATTTACACTCAAGAGAGTTGAATAAAATAACAATATATTACACCAGGTGGTGTTAAATATAGTTACATTTTTTAACTCTGCCCAGAGTTAAAATTAACCCTTACTTCGGTGTCAATGTGCCAACCCTTTTGAAAGTGTTGATTTAACTCTGTTTTGAGTGGACCCCATGAGACACTTTCAAAGTGTTGAAATAAACACCCATAGAGTTGTTTTGGGTCCCCATATTTTGCTGTGTATAGGTGAACAAAGTGGCAGAGAAAAGTTGTTGCTATCAAACACCATAGCCCCTTTCACCAATACTGGTAAATATCCGAAAAATTTCAGGAACAACTTTACTAGTACATTCAAAAAAGCGGTTCACACAGGCGAGGACATTACAGATTTTTTTTCCCGGAAAACACCATTCGCACATCCATTCCAAAATACCGGTAAATTCTGACATCATTAATCACAAATGACCTTTACACGGTTGTGCTTGTCTTTGTAAACATTTGACTACATTACAAACTCTGTTAATGGAAAAGTATTGTGAACAACTTCGATAAAAGCATATGGAGAAGCACTTTTGCATGTCAAGATCTTCATAATATGAGTGTGTGCTGGCGCTTACCGACTGCTTTACTTGCACACGTGTCAGAACTTGAAGGTAAACAAACAACGGCTTATCATAAGGAATTTAACGATAATTTTTCCACAGTTGGCATTAGGAACATAGAAACGTTACCTGACTAACATATAGCAGCTAAATGTGTCTGGAAAAGTATTCAGGTTTTTATTGTCATAAACCGTGCGGACGTGAATGAGTCAGCCCGTTCTGATTGACTTAAGTAGACGTCTTCTACGTTCTAGACGTGAACACTCTCTTTTCGTCAATCTTCCTTCCGCGTTCATTCCGTCAAATTACCAGTAATGTTACAACTTCTCTTTCCGGAAAATAGCCGGAACGTAATTACTAGTATTTTCAAAAGGGGAATTTTGAATGGAATTTTCTGGAAAGGTCTGTATGTGTGAAAGGGGCTAGTGTTTACTTCCCTAAATCAATTTAATGATGAAGGGATTGATCCAATATGCCTATTGATGGAAGGTTTGCGAAAAGATGCCATGCTCCCTTGTGAAAGTATTTTGTAATATTTTCAAAATACAAAATACAGTATCTTATTCTGATACATTTATGGCTGCTGTATTTTGCAGTTTATTTTAATACACATAAAATTGATGTATTTGTTATTTTAATTTAAAATACATTTCAATGTAGTTTTGCCCATCCCTGTTTGTGCAAACAAAAAGCAGTGGTAGAAAGCCATTTAAATTAAATAACCAATTAATCTGTCTTGTCATTTTTCATCTTTGTGTAACAGTAAGACTACAAGTGGGGCTTTGTATTATTTTTCTATACCTTAATAAAGATTAACACCTTAAGTTAAAGTCATTTAAAAGGTTATGTGCATATATATAGCTGACTCAAGACCTACTGAAATCATATATTATTTACTTTTGTCCTCGATGAAGCTGCAAATAGATATGTATCAACAGCAATGACAAAACAGAACTTGTTTCTCTGCTAAAAGTTTTGCACTGCTGAGTGATCTTGCATTATTAATGAAGTTCCTTATGGAAAACTGAGTGTCAAATTGCAGTGGATTACATCTTGTTGTTTCAATGACCTGCTAAAGCCACAGGGCCTTTTGTGAAGGAGCAGCAGGTGGCCTATGTACATGCTCTTTGTTGTTTGAGAACTTGAGCTGCTTTGGCACATTAACACTCCCAGGGGACGCAGGACGTTAGGCTGGTTCCATCTTAAACTTCAACAAGCATCATAGGAGAGGTCCTCTTTGTGTGCTTTCTGTTTATATATAAAAATAATATAATATTATATATGAAGAGTTTAGACGCAAAACCCTCTAAATCCATCAGACCTCTTTTTTTGTAAACAACCATTTTCTATCAGGCTCCTCTGATTGGTTTCAAAAGTTTCATTTTATATTGTAGCTAATGAAAAGGTTATTAGCCAGTAAATAAAGTAACTTTTTTTTTTTTAAATGTCACTTTAGACATTTCTTTGCTTTTTAATGAGGTAGATTTTCTTTTACATCAAAAACAGCTAGATCCACTTGTGCTTTTCTGTTTGCAAAAACCTCTAAATCCGCCTATTGGGACAAGACAGAGTATTTAGTTGAAAACCACTAAAGATGCAATTAGAAATTATTTTACCCAACATAAAACACATTACACAAACCACCTAAAATTAAAAATATGCATTAATCAATAACATTAAAACTGACATTAATTAAATCTTAACAATCTGTTGTCATTTCTGATATTTAGGATTTATATCTAATTTAGTAGAGCAATGTAAACATTGCAAACATTGTACACTAATCTTGATAGATTCAAATTATGTAGTGTAAAAATATTGTAAAACATCAATATCTGTGCATTGTCCATTAATGTAAAAAGAGTTTTGCAACGTACTTGTCGGATTTATATATTTTTTTATTTTAGGTGGTTTGTGTAATGTATTTTATGTTTAGTAAAATAATTTCTAATGGCATCTTCATTTTCAACTAATTACACCAACCAAAGCTCATTCTGGAAACGTAGCCCCGCGGACGTTTCTGGAGGCCGCGAGTTACGTGGCCGGAGGTACGTATGGCCGCGTTTAGTTTTTTTCGAGCAAACGCTGCGGGGCGGTGTGGCACCACTCCGCTCCTCCTCTTAACGCTCGCCGGCCGCCGACTCGCCTCCGTGTGGAGGGCTTTCCCGCTACAACCAGTTTGTCAGCTTAGCACGCAGCGTTACGTCGGTGGAGTGGAGGCCTGGAGGAAGAGGAGCCGGCCGCGGGGACGACCGGGATCGGGTCCGGGGAAGAGCTTTTCCAGAAATCAGGTAAGATGAAAAACAGAATCCAAAAAATAAGGGCGAGAATGCGGCGGGATCCGAAAACGCGGTCGAAATCAAAGACGAGGGCTTTTGCTTTTTTTTTTTTCTGGGCGACTTTTGCAAACCATCGCTTTGGTTTAGGGAAGGAGGAGGAGGAGGAGGGCGGGTCATCCGATCGGCCGGCCGCCCGGCCGATTGTTCAGTCATTTAGCCAGTCAGTCCGACGGACGGTCGCTCCACTGGCGGCTTTTCACATGAGAACAGCGCGGGCGCGAACGGCGCGTGCTCCCGAGAGGCGCTCGAGACTCGAAAAAGCATTCACAGAGGCCTCTCATGGATCCGCGAAAACAAAAACTGCTCGAATACGTACCTCCCGGGACGTATTTCGCGGCCTGCAGAAACGTCCGTGGGGCTACGTTTCCACAATGAGCCCGGGTTGCATTACACTGTCTTGTTCCCATTGGTGGATTTAGAGCGTTTTGCATAAAAAGCAGAAGTGGATTTGGCTGGTTTTGACGAAAAAGAAAATTTACCTTAAAAATTTTTTTTTTTTAATTTAATTAAAAATTTTACTAAGAATCGTCTAAAGTGACATTTTTGAAAAAAAAAAAGGTATTTTATTTACTAGCTAATAACCTTATTATTACATGAAAAACTTCTGAACCTTGTCAGAGGAGCCTGATAGAAAATGCCTATTTACAAGAAAAGAGGTCTGATGGATTTAGAGGTTTTTGTATCTGAACTCTTCATATGTATATATATATAAACGAAATCAAACATGGAGAGTCTCAAAAACCCTTTTGTATGAGGAACCACTTTCTTCCGGATTCAAATCATAAGCTGACAGTTAAACAGTTGAGCGTGCATCTGTTAAGCTTTAGATCTGTAGTGTCAGCTTTTTGCTGGCTGTATGTGGGTGGAGTAATACACAAAGGGTAAAGAGGCTGTTGGAGTTCTGATATTGCAGAATATCGCATGGCTATCAGCCAATCAGATTTGAGAACCAGACAGAACTGTTGTTTATGTATGAGCAATTTACACTGATCTTCAGATTCTAAAAGTTTTCACCCCCTGCTCTTAATGCCTTGTATTTTCAAGGGTACACAATTATTTACAGGTGGTTATTGTGATTTTTTTTTCAACTATGTTTTTGTCTTGTGAACTATATGTAAACATCTTGTGTAAAATAACTTACTCAGGACAATACTAAGGAAATAAAAAATAGCATGCATATTCTACAATCTCTCTTATTTTGTTAAATTTCTTTACAATTTAAGAGATTCTGCAAGGGGTACATGCACTTGTACACAGACACACACATAGCTGCTTGTTAAGTCGTGACCGACCAGTGAAGTATGATACCGGGTCAAAGCCACTACTCATTTGAATTAGGAAAATAATTGTTTATGGCTACTTTTTCGTCATAATCACACTTAAAAGTGAATTTCATATAAAATCATGGTGTACACAACAGTCTCTTGTTATGTATATACATATACAGTTGAAGTCGGAATTATTGGCCCTCCTGAATTACACTGAAAAAAGTGCTGCATGCAGAACTGTTGCAAACAATTTATTTGTTGAATTTAAACAAACAAATTAAGTTTAATAATGTTCAACTTAATTTGTTTGTTTAAATTCAACACAAATAAATTATTTAGAACCACTTAACGTAAAAAAATTAGGTAAATCTAAGGAATCATCTTTGAATATTTTTTTTCAGTGTATTAGCCCCCCTGTTTATTTTTCCCCAATTTCTATTTGGTAGAGACAATTATTTTTTTTAACACATTTCTAAACATAATAGTTTTAATAACTAATTTCTAATAACGGTTTTTTATTTTATCTTTGCCATGATGGCAGTAAATAATATTTTACCATACACACTTCTATACAACTTAAAGTGACATTTAACTAGTTTAATTAGGTTAGCTAGTTAGGGCAATTAACTTTGCAGATGCTTATTATTACTATTTGTTAAGTCTCTCCATACAGTTTGATGGAGCGCTTGAACCCAGAAGATAAATACACATACTGATATTAATACTTTTACTCATACTTATACTCATACTCATTCACATATACATTCATATTCTCTCACACACACACACGTGTATCACCTTGTATCTCACTTTTCATCAACTGGCCATTTAATTCAGCTGTGCCTTCAAGACTTCCTCATAATTTTCTGAACAAGCTGATTGTGCACATTTCAAATGCTCTTTCTGCACTTGGGAAAAGATATGACTTCTGAAGGTTATAGCATGTTTTCAAACACTTTTATCTCGAAAGATCAAAGAGAATTTGATTTTTTAAAACATGACAACTTGAAGATAAAGCTAAGTGCGTCATTCCTCATTAATGTGCAAGATAAAACTTTTAATTTCACAGTTTAGGGAAACTGAACTGTCCATGTCCATCACATTTCTGCGTGTATTTTGCTGAAACCTTTTTAATGTCCTAACAGGTTTTCAGAGCTGGTAAATTAAACATTTGACATTTTAAGACAGAAGCGCCAAGTGATTTTCAATTTTAATAACCTTCAAAGAAATCATTGCTTCTACATTATTGCTCCAGTAAATGTCTTTTCAGAATAATTTAATGTCCTCAACTGCCCAGTTCTGATCGACTCAAATGTGACAAAGGGATCTTAGGTCAGACTAGGTTTTTTACGAAATCCCAAAAGCCGACACGAGCATTGACTTATGAGGCTGACATGCAAATGAACTTGATCAGTCTTGTAATTAAGCAAATGCTGCCTGATATTGACTTAAACAGACAAAATAACAAAGACAGACTGACAAGACCCTGTTGCACGTCTTGCTATAAGTGGCAGTGTGTGATCACTCCTATTACTGCGGGCTGTTGTGTTACAGAGGCCCTGGGGCAGACAAACAGCTTTAGATAGGGCCGGCTGAAGGATTGCTATTTAACTGATACAACGTTGGATGGAACAGGCAAAAGACTCCAGCTGAGTCTCCTTTGCCTTAGGCTGTGCCACTAAGTTCAGATCATTTCTGTGATACAAGATAGAAGGAGAGAAAGAGACGGGGAAAGACAAATAGACAAATGCTAGGGCTTTATCGATATGTTAAAGCTGAGAAGGCATGACAAGTGTATTTTTCTCTCTACAAGACAAGCACACCTGCGACTCAATTACAGAGGTTAAGAGTTGTGCTCATCCCTGACAAATGCCTAAAATATGAATATCTGTGCAGCGAGGAGGTAATACAGGGCAGGTGATATTTTCTGACAGATGAAAAGGGAATGTGCAGTTTTAATGAATTTATGGGTTAACAAACATAATGTGAAACTTTGAATACAAATAATTATGATGATAAATATTTTCTTCAATGCATACAAGTAAGCATGCATGCATGTGCTGTAGGAAATATCTGTTAATTAACAGTTTCTGTATTTTGTGATTCACAAGCGTCTCCTGTTTATTTACGGTTGTGAATTGCATTATGGAATGTGGATCTCTGCTCTGTTTAAACAAAATGACTTTTATTGATATTTTAGTAGTTTGAAATAATATAAAGTGTAATAAAAATATATACAGAGAGAAATAAGTCTGTAAAATAACAGAGAATATACTGGCAGTTAATGACAAGGTTTTTGTACAATAACATAAAACACCAACTAAGACAATATATGACTTTAAACTAGAGCTTGCATAGACTAATCGACTAGTCAAGCGATTGACTATATCAACTACTAGTTGGCGCTGTCAGAAACAATACTACTTGACTACTTGAGCATGCACCATATATGAAATCAAATGACAAATGTAACCAACAAACACGATGATCCAAGGTTAAAAGCAGCCAACTACAATTGAGGATTACTTTCGTTATTATTTTACATAACCAACAATAACACCATGGGGAATCCTCTTGAATGGTCATGTAATGAACCTCGGTTTCTTCTACTATCCAAGCTAGCAAAATAATTTCTTGCTGTCCCAAGAACAAGCATGCATCCCTCTCATTTGGATGCATTTCCACAATCTCAACCAAGACTGTCTGGGTAAATATAAAATCATTGAACATGAACATTGACATGAAGAAGAGCACTGTTGTTTTAGACTAAAGGGCTGAAAAAAATGTCTGGTTGTACTTTTAAACACTGTTCTAAAATGTAATAATTTATTAATTATTTAATAAACACAAAGCTGACTGAAAATAATGCGTAGTTCAGACTGCGTGATTTTAGCTCCGATTTTGGCTCGCCGACAGGTTTTGAGAAATCGCCGAAAATGCCTGAAATCACAGGCAAATCGCTGCTCGTGCACGTGAGTGACAATCACACAGTATGAACTATCAAAGACGCGATCTGAGAGAATCGCTGATAAGTCGCCGATGCCTGCGAGATATAAATATCTGGAGCTGTCGGCGATTCAAATCATGCCGTGTGAATTGAGTTTTAACTGAAAATAACATCTGTAATCGCCAATGAGAGCCAATGAGAGAGGAGCATTCACTGTTCATACAGAAATAAATTAGTTTATTATCAACGTTGAGGAGAAATGGCTAATTCCCTTTAAACCCAGGTGAGCAAATATGCACATTTTCTACCCCATTAAAGGCTTATTTCTCTTTATGTAGTTAATAACAAAAGATATACTACGTGTTTTTGGCTGTGAGACGTAGTTTAGACGAACTTGTCGGCGATTCTTCCTATAGTAAAGTCATGCAATGTGAAAGTCCCTGTCACCGATCCATCTTGCAGTGTAAACAAAGCAGCGACGAAACACTAGCACAGATAGTCATGCAGTGTGAAAACATCCAACCCGGGCTCATTGTGGAAACGTAGCCCCGCGGACGTTTCTGCGAACCGCGATTTACGTCCCGGGAGGTATGTATTCGAACGTTTTTTGTTTTCGCGGATCCCCGAGAGGCCGCTGTGCGCACTTTTTTTGTGTCTCGGGCGCCTCTCGGGAGCGCGCGCCGTTCTCGCGCGAAAAGCCGCCGGATCGGCCGACTCGGCTGCCCTCCTCTTCCTCCTCCTCCTCCTTCCCTAAACCCGAGCGACGGTTCGCAAAAGCCGTCCAGAAAAAAAAAAAAGCAAAAGCCCTCGTCTTCGATTTCGACCGCATTTTCGGATCCCGCCGCAATCTCGCCCTTATTTTTCGGATTCCGTTTTTTGTCTCACCTGATTTCCGGAACCGCTGCTCCCCGGACTCGATCTCGGTCGTCGTCCCCGTGGCCGGCTCCTCCTCCTCCGGGGCCTCCGCTCCGCCGACGCAACGCTGTGAGCTAAGCGGACAAACTGGTTGCATCGAGAAAGCCCTCCACTCGGAGGCGAGCCTTCGGCCGGCGAGCGCGAAGAGGAGGGGCGGAGCGGCGCCACACCGCCCCGCAGCGTTCGCTCAAAAAAAACTAAACGCGGCCTTACTGTACGTACCTCTGGCCACGTAAATCGCGTTCTCCAAAAACGTCCACGGGGCTACGTTTCCAGAATGAGCTTGGGTTGAAAATATCTGTGACATGACTACTTTGAAAATCATGCAGTCTGAACTCGGCATAAATGGCTAAAGGGATTAAACACTAACCTACAAATTATTAAATCTCATGATAACGCCAAACCATCTAAAATACTGCCGTGACAGGCAAGCATTTAAATATGAATGTATGTATATGGATGTATTCACTGACAGTAAAGATGATTTGAAATAACCGAATGAGTCTGAGTTATTGTTTTAGCTGTTGTTATCGGGGATTAGCATACATTGGAATGTCGCAATTGACCAATCAGAATCAGGTTTTTCATGTATATTCACATGCTTATGGCATACAGTATTAAAATGTTATGTAATTACTAATTTATGGAAAAGTAGCATAGTTGCAACATTTACTGTGTACATTATTTTCTTCCCACATTTATTGCAGTAATTACTTTCAAGACTGTCTGTTTGTGACAGAAAGTGTGCAATAGTGCCCCAGGTCTAAAAATGGCAGAGCTAAAAAGGTGCTGAGAAAGAAAAAGTTAATCAAAAAATGACATCACAAGTGAGCTGATGCTGTTTGTTTACAATGGAAAGAGAAGACGCATAGGCACACTACATCTAAAGCTGTTAGCACAACTATGATTTTGATGAACAATACAACACAAAACACACATCCCCCCTCATTGTTATGAACATAAAATCATATAGTGCAAACATGCATATGCACAGAAGGGTCCTTCTATTGCAGTCAAAACAGGCAATTGCCTTTTGAGTATTGTATTGGTGGAATCACAGTGTCTCATAACACTCACTGGAAATTGAATGCAAAACATTTGTACTGTTCTGTAGCACAAATGTCTTAGAAACACAATGTTAGCCCAAAACAGAAGCTAAAATGATTATATGAATCACTCATATACTTCTGAAATTGCACTAGATCTTTTTTTCCTCTCATATATATATATAAGCACTGGGTGTTGGTGCAGTTCAAAGGATTTTTTTTCTCCCTTCTCTTTTTTAAGATAGAGAAACTAGGTCACTCACCAGTTGCTCTGTACACATGCAAAAATGAGAAAAAGACATTTTATAGTGCTGCAGCCAGACTGACAGCATGTTTGTAATAGCAATTTTCTCATCAAAGGTTTACTGAAGTCTCATATCCAAACAAAACACTTAAAACAGGCAAGGTCATGTATTTATTTGTTCAAGCTTCATTTAAATCAATAGCATGGTATGTTGTTTATGCTAATAATACATTTTATATAAATGAAGTAAATCCGTTATTCATGTTCAGCCTTTGACTATGTATTTGTGTTACAGAAGTCTGCATGTGAAACTAAAAGGCACACAGTAATGATTCATTTTTCTTATTTGACATTAGCACATTTATAAATCAGAGTTTAATGCTTGCATATACTGTCGTATCTTCAATTTTGTGTTTCCACAACGCATTCAGACTATTAAGTGGTGTTTTCAGCCAGCAGTGATAAACCCAAAGGCAGCTGAAAATGAGAAAATCTGAAATGTAATTGCAAGCCTGGTGAGCATTATATATTTATTTGTATTATTTTGTCTTGACTTGTGTACCAGATATGTTTTATACCTTATTCCAAGAACACTTACTAAAGGCAAGAGACCATTGTGTGTGTGTGTGTGTGTGTGTGTGTGTGTGTGTGTGTGTGTGTGTGTGTGTGTGTGTGTGTGTGTGTGTGTGTGTGTGTGTGTGTGTGTGTAGTGTGTGTGTGTGTGTGTGTGTGTGTGTGTGTGTGTGTGTGTGTGTGTGTGTGTGTGTGTGTGTGTGAACACAATATGAACGTTTAAGTAAATTGTGAACAATTATATATTTTTTCTTTCCTCTAGAATTATTAGAGGCATTTTCAAAAAATAAAATGTGTTGTTATTCCTCTTTGTGCTTTTATCTAATTCTGTTCCTATATCTTTCTTATTTTTTACACATACCTGCATGTGTACTATTATCCTGTCATTTTATGAAAACGTAATCTCTGTCATTTGAAAGCTTATTGATTTGTGTAGCTAAGGTGCATATAAAGCAAAATATCTCCAGTTCTACAATGTGTGTTTGGGAAAACGTTTACTTGGACAGCCCAAAGTAATTGAATTTAAACTAATTGTGTCTTCATTGTTATTCCTATCACTGCAATCAATTGGATTTAAAAGCAGGACACAGGTTTTAATTAACCTATGCAAATGAACTGTAAGCACACAATTTATAACACTTTAAATAATGTAGCATGTTTCACTTGATAAGGATTGTTTTTTTTTTTTTAAATATAAACAATAATAAATAAAATACTGCGATCTCATTCTTGTAACCCTCCCTCTGTCTGCAGCAATCTGTTGAGAGAACATTGACATTGACATTGTTAGATGTTCTGTGCTTTGTAGCCGGAGTCGAAAGTGTTTACCATTCGGCAGAGTTTAATTGGAACGGCCTTGTCAGGTAACAGAGAAAAAGAGACAATAACAAAGGAACAAGACAACCGTTTCCATGCAAAAATACATTCATGGTTTGTTTTTGTGCTGTGCTATTTTAGTATTTCAACTAATGATTTCACCATTTCTTTCAATATATGATGAAAGTGTATTGTATTCTGATAGGGATTTTAAAATATGGTACAGTGTTTGTAGTTCTCGGAGGGATGACATCGAAAACACATTTTACTTAAAATAGCCATGTTTTTTCAGTGTGAAGTGCTTTTTAATAACCAAAGTAGCTCTTTTCTACTAAAGATTATTTTGTGCCATGAAAAAATTCCATGGATGTTAATGATTATTTATGGAATCTACAGTATGTAACGTTTACTTTTAAGAGGATGGTGATAAACCATTTTGATATCATACTTTCGACTGATTCTCAGATGTTTTACTTGTGTCACTTACTCCAAAATATGTCAAAAAGCATCGTCAATTGATAAAGCATAAATATCTGTTATCATTTTTTTTTGTGGATTTATTAATATTGTGGGGAAAATTTTTTTTTTTTTTCATTTGAATCACTTGATCTAGAAAAGAATCAGTCTAAATTTATTCATATATTTCCATACTATTTAATTCAATTCATTCACATTTATTTGTATAGCGCTTTTACAATGTATATTGTGTCAAAGCAGCTTCACATAGAAGATTATTGTAAATTGAAACAGTGTAGTTCAGTTTTTAGTTTAAGTTCAGTTCAGTTTAGCGCAGTTCGGTGTGGTGTAATAGTCACTACTGAGATTCCAAACACTGAAAAGCAAATCCATCGATGCACAGCTCAACAGATCCCGAACCATGGAAGCCAGAGGCCATACTAGCAAGCTAGATAAATTGGCAATCAAAAAATAAAACAGAATATATTCAGACTATTACCATAATTGTTTTTTTCCCCAAGCAACTTGTTAGCAGGTCATGGTAACCGCAAAAAAAAAAAATCTCATCATAAAAAAACCCTCTTTAATTCAAGATTTTCTCCTGATATTCAGTCATGTACAAAGCATAATGGGAATAGATAATTTCAAAATGAAAAGAAACAAATCTTTTGCTCTGAATTAACAAAACCAATTGCTTTCCAAAATGATTTACATTGGCAGAAACACTACAGTATGTATGTGACCAAACTCAAACTCACTGTGTCTCTACAAACTCACTGCAAAATATTTTATTGAATGACAAATGTAAAATGCAATTCATAAATGTCATTTAATATTAAGTTTCTGTATAATAAGCTATTTTATCAAATTCAAGACTTTTATGAGAGGCTCGGCTAAACAGGCCAGCAACAGGTTATTATTTGCTCTATACTGGCAAATTTAATAAAAACTTATCTGAGATCAGCTAAAGAATACAGTTCAGTGATTTGCCACTGGATGGCGATGTCAATAAAACTGCATTAATCATAGAGATTATCACTTTTTAAAGTGTACCTATGATAATTTTTGTGTGTAGCTATAGTGTGTCCACAGTCATATTGGCATGATATGAAGACAATAAGTGTATTTTTTTCTGAATTTAAAATAGGATCCAAATCCCTCCCATTTTAAGGCTCACTGCAATGTGTTTTCCTGCCCACGGAATTGATTGACAGCCTCATATTACCATGTCTCCATAGTAACACATATAATTATATCAACAAGACAGGATGTGCGTAAAGCAACTTGGATTAAAAGATCTTTTCAGCTCTCTGTGATCATCAATCATCATCAAATGTGATAAAGAATTAGTTTTACAAGTTAAAAACCTTTTTAAAACAGTGCATGTTTGTAATAAAATAAGTTAAAGATGAGAGAATTGCTGTGTAATTAATCACCATAGCCTTATGTCAGTACAATTATAAAAGAAGTTTTAATCCCTGTTTGTAAACGTTAAATCAGGTTTATTTTGTACATTAAAATAACAGATGTTCATACAGCAGTAGATATTACCGTGTATCTTGTCACATTTGCCATGCAAAGTTAAAAGTGTGCACTGTGTGTGTGTGTGTGTGTGTGTGTGTGTGTGTGTGTGTGTGTGTGTCCACTGTATGTAAGTGTGTGTGTTTGTGTATGTGAACTTTGTAAAGACATTGTGTGACTCATCGTTACATAGAGACACAAGGTGCATCCCAAATTGCACACTTAAGCACTATACTATGCCATTTTGTAGTTGAAGTAGTGTCTTCACACTGAAAACTAAAAAGAAAAAGTGCACTTTGAACAACCGGATGATGCACTTAATTCAACCGTTAAAACTAAAGTGTGGAATGACGGACACTTTACACACTCAACAGCCACTGCTTTGCTCACGTAGAGGAAGGGGCGGAGCATTCGGGCAATGATGTTGGATTACTTTATTTACTTTGTATTGTGAAAGCAAAATTCTCTTACGAGAGTGATTATACCACCCTCCGATGGTGAATGCGGTTATACTCATGGCAGGTATTATTTGGCAGTTTGGACATTTATTTCACTAATTTGTCAAATGTCAAACGTCATCAGGGAAACCGTTTGAATTTCCGCCTAAAAAAGCATTCCACATGGCACAACACTACATAAATATACTATGCTGTTGAGTATGTAAGTGCATGTACATAGTGTATATATACCAATTGGGACGCAGCTACAGTCTGGCAGGCATTTAGGAACAGTGGGTGGGGAGAACTAGCTTATTTGCATTAAAGGCACAGGCAACAAAAACACCTACAATGTGTTCAGAGCAGTAAATCCCAATATTCTAGAAGGTATAATAAATAACCTGATGGGTGTTTTGAGCTGAAACATTTTAGATACATTCTGGAGACACAAAAGACTTCTCTTAAATCTTCAAATAGGGGTAAAATAGGTGAAGTTTCAATCTATAAAACTATTACGAAGCCCAGTTTATTGAAATCCCATGACTTTGGTAGATATCAAAGCTTGATCAAGCAGTGTTTTTAATGTGTGCATCATTATTGTTTTTACATAATTCATTTTTTTTTTCTAAATAGGGGTTTAATAGTGTATATGACAACAGCAGCATTGTTTAAAAAAAGATATAGAGATGCCATGTGTAGACCTCTTAAGTACTGTGTATTATTTATACATTTCTAATTTGCTTTTGTTGTAAATGCAATTTTTAAAATCATCTATTTTAAATTGACTGGTATCTGTAATTGGCTGCAATGTATTTTCTCATTTGTTTGTGCTGCGCGCAGGTCTTTAGGAGACCTTAGGGGACTGCAGTATCTGTGAAGCTGCTGGTAAATGTGGTGGCTAATCCCAAAGCATCTAAACAATTAGCTGAGTCTAGGTAAACATGGTTATTAATACAGGCAGCTGTCAGCCTGCTCTGCCTCTGTTTAGGGATGTGATCTAAATCCTGGCTCTGTACTACCATATTTTTCTCTTAGGACAGGAAAATGAACATAATCACTTGTGATAATTTAAGTATTTATATCTACAAATTGCTGTTTGTTCTTTCACATGCTATCAAACGTAATTGTGTACAAACAAAATCGGCATCCTTTACTTTGTTCTCATTCATATTATAATTGACTACTCCATTTTGCGAAATACTGCTTTAGTGAGCTTTTGGGCAGTTGGGAATATGCGAGCTCGACATAACAAAAATGCTCTCCAACCAGTTTGCCATTATTTTACTGTATTTTGAGGCTCCCATTTGCCTTTTTTTCCCCTAATAAAGGCTCTACATTCCCCACTGTGAATAAACATGGTCCTGGCGATTCAGAGGATATGGGTTTGAAATGAAAGACAAACAGCTGGACAGTGGAGCAGTCATTTACACCATCTCTCCTGCATAGACATCATTATAGGTTGCAACATGTCAGCATGCAGTCCATCCTGATTTCATCTCTCACCACAGAGACACAATAAGCAAAGAAGCTCAGGAAACAATGACCAGGTTTCAGGAGCATTGTATGAGGCATTGGATGTGGTATTAAAAAAACTGGTTTTGATTTAGCTGCCAAAAATTGTATGGACTGAAACCGGATGGTTGTATTAATAATTGCGGGCCTTTAACGAGACTTGGTCCCTTAGATACTTTCTCTTTGTGCTCAAACAACAATCCTTCCCAAAAGAGACATACAGATTATTCCTTAGCAACAGTCTGGTTTATTGCACTTGCTGATGGAAATCATTTTGACAATCTGTTGTTTGAGGGAACAGTGACACAAACGCATTTCCAGTCTTTGACTCTGGGATTTCTATTAAGATGAGTACAAGGGTTTTCATGAAAAGCACAAGTCAAGTGTAAGATTATGTTTAGATTGCTTTGTTTTGTTCAGGGGTGAAAACTGAGTTTTACATGTAAGCTGTCCAGCATGATCCCTGTGGGCAAATCTTGGCTTCCAATTTCATTTTCTCCCCCTATTCCTATTCATCAAATCCCTGCTATTCAAAATATTCCCTTTCATAAGAAATTGGATCAAAAAGGCCAGAAGAATCCAGAGCTCAATCCAATTGCAACATTTTATACAGGACAAGTTCAGAGCAAGTTTTTGGTGGGGAAAAAATATGGTGGAATACCACTGCTATCTCACGGCAAAATCGTATTTTTTGATTTAGTGGCTAATTTGTGGGATTTCATACCATCTCATTCACACAATTTAGTATAATTTGCTTATCTCACAATGACGGTTGGGGTGGGTTTTTGTGCTACACCTCCTTTTAAAAATTTTACAATTTCGTATGACTGAACATGTATGAAATTGTACGAATTAGCCACTAAACTGACAAAACTAGTTACCTTTTCTACTGACATCACATAACTACATTTTCATGAAAAGTTTTCCTGCTGTGAAAAAAAGTCTATTCTTTTAGCGTATGTTTGTATGACAATGATGCACAAAAATGTTCCTATGTGTTGCATAGAGATGACAACATTGGTACAGTATAATTTACTCCCAGGGCTGATTTACATCAAAGTTGATATTTAGCCACACCATGTTGGTGTTTCGTAACATCTAATTTTTACAAGGTGGGTCGTTAGCTCAACACTCAACCCCCAACCTGGAGGGCCAGGACATACACACATATACTATGGAAAATTTAGCTTACCCAATTCACCTGTACCGCATGTCTTTGGACTGTGGGAGAAATCGGAGCACTCAGAGAAAACCCACGCAAACATGTGGGGAACATGCAAACTCCACACAAAAATCACTCAAATCAGTGACAAATCAGTGAGCAAATTTTTGCAAACATTGCATTTTCATGAGGACCAGTAGATGGCAACATAAAGAAACTTTACACACTTGTGCAGACATACACAAAAAACAGTCATGTGGTCTGCCAATGTAGTTTTGGTATTTGAACTTAACTTGTGCTGGTACACCTATTAATTAAGTGCACAACATCAGTCTTTTCAAATTTCCATTTTTACTTTGAAAGACATTATTAGTTTGCATTTCAGAAGTATAAATGCACGACAACGCGCAGGGCATGCACTGTGAATCACGCCGATCACTCAACACAGAAGTTTAAACCAGGCTTTAGTGGGGTTTATATGTGTTTAATCAACCTCCATTTATTCATTTATCTGCTTAATCCCTTTAATCATCAGGGGTCACGACAGCAGAATGAACCAGAATAGGTTTCACACAGCGAATGCCCTTCCAGCTGCAACTGAGTATTGGGAAACATCCGTACAGTCTCACGTGCACACACATACACTACAGCCAATTTCAGTTTATTTAATTCACCTATAGCGCATGTCTTTTGGACTGTGGGGGAAACCGGAGTACCTGGAGAAAACCCACGCCAACACGGGAAGAACATGCAAGCTCCAAACAGAAATATCAACTGACCCAGCTGGGACTCAAACCAGCGAACTTCTTGCTGTGACAGGACAGTTCTACCCACTGAGCCACTGTGTTGCCTAATCAACCTCCATACATTATACTGTAATGCTTCTTTACTCCATTAATCAGTAGCCTATAATTGTGCCATTGATATAGTGTATAGCAAGGGGATGTGGAGAGCTGGTTTCATGTATAATTTTTGTGCAATGAGACATTTAATAGCTCTAAGAGGACTTACACAAAGTAAAACAAACATAACAAACAACAATAAATGAATCTGTTGTCACACTTTCTCACACAATGAGCATTTTTCATAGCATGCTTATTTTTTTGTCAATTTGGCAACAACAAAAACTATGAAAGTAAGTGGCATTGAACATTGCAAATATAAAACTATTACTAAATGTCTTATTTCATAAATGTCCTTTTGGATACATTAATAATGTCCTGTTCCCCAAGCATTTTTCTCACTAAAAATTCTCTGCGCAGTGAAAGAACCGCACACTATCAACAGAACTTCATTGGCATGCAAAACGCACTACTGAGCAAACATTTACAATGTGCTCCTCTTGTGAACAAATGAGTGAGACTAATGATACGAAGCCCCTGCGTACCACTCTGGTCCTTTTAAGACTGACCTAATTTTACTTTTCTCACAACTTAGCAGATGGAACAAGCTTTGGCTACAATTAATTAAGGATAATAAGGAGCATTAATTAGAACAGAAATGACGAGGAACTCATTAGTCTGATATGGATAACACAGAAAAGCAATGGAGAGAGGGAGGGGGGTGCAACTCCTGATGATAAACAGAGCTGGGCTATCAGAGGAAGGGAGAAACATTCTCATTCTAGCTGAATTGACTGAGCAGAACAACCACTTTAGTTTTTTTTTAGGCATTTTTCAAATTTAAATTACTAGACTGCTGATTTTAGTGTTGTTGATGTCATTAGTTCAGCAAATGAATATGAATTTAGACAGGGCTCTTGAAGTATTATTATTTACACAATCAGTCACTGTTATTGAATCAAATGTCTTCATCTCGAAAATATTCATAGCATATTAGCCGATCACATTTGATAATGTTTGCATGTGTGTTATAAATTTGTACACTTGGGTATAGGTTTGATATGCTTAATGGAAGCTTTGCTTGTAGGGGTTGAGGTTGTGCTGATGTAGAGCCATATTGCTAGTGTAATCGTTTAATATTTAATTTATACAACAGTTCAATGACATATGAAAGTAAATAAATATGAAAGAACCAAAGGCTCTTAGAAAATCTAATCTTCACTCTGTGATACTGGTAGAATAACACACAGAGAAGAATTTTTAACACATTTCTAATCATAATAGTTTTAATAACTCATCTCTAATAACTGATTTATTTTATCTTTGCCATAATAACAGTAAATAATATTTGACAAGATATTTTAAAGACACTTCTATACAGCTTAAAGTGACATTTAAAGGCTTAACTAGGTTAATTAGGTTAACTAGGCAGGTTAGGGTAATTAGGCAAGTTATTGTATAACGATGGTTTGTTCTGTAGACTTTTGAAAAAATATAGCTTAAAGGGGCTAATCATTTTGACCTTAAAATGGTTTTAAAAAAATAATAACTGATTTTATTCTAGCCGAAATAAAACAAATAAGACTTTCTTCAGAAGAAAAAATATTATCAGACATACTGTGAAAATTTTCGTGCTCTGTTAAACATAATTTGGGAGATATTTAAAAAAATAAAAAATAAATAAAAATAAAAAGGGCTAATAATTCTATCAACTATATATATATATATATATATATATATATATATATATATATATATATATATATATATATATATATATATATATATATATATATATATATATATATATATATATATATATATATATATTTTATTTATTTATTTTTAACCAACAACACACAAGCCTCTCCTACAAATGAGCACTGGTTGAATAATTGCTGGACCTATGGTTTTTGTACAGTGTTGCCAAAAGTGCCAGGAGTAAAAATTTTATTATTTACCCTACCTGCGGGGTAATTTGTAACATGCAGAGGGTTAGTTGTAACAAGCTTTTAACTTCAGATTTCACACAATTAATAAACTCAATTTACTTAAATAGTATATTTCCTTAGTGCTTGCCAAATAATTTTTTGTAATTCTACATATCACAGCATGTTTTTTATCTATTGGATAAACACATTTGGATGTATTTGCATTATTATGCATTATTATACAATTTGTTCATTTGGATTAGTAATACAATAAATATTTGTTTCTATTAAAAATATTTTTTTATTAAAAACATTTTTATATAAAAAGATTCCAACGTTACACTCAAAATGCAGCAATTATTTTGTTAGTTTAATTGGTGTCCAACTGTGTGGCTTATTTGTAACCCCGCTGTGTCATGTTTTCCTCAAAACTGGCTAGCAGTCACTGTGTGTTTTTTAACATCTTTTAAAATGGTTCTATGTTTTAACCTACAAGACGGTAATCACAACAATACAAGATTTTACGTACATACTTTTGTAGATTTTTTTTAATAAAAAAAAATAGAGTAAAATAAAAAATACTTATATGCTTTAAAAATGTTTTTTGTTGGGTTTCCCATCCAAATTTTGCTGAACATTTTCAATAATTGTCAGGAAGATGTCTGCCGACACTGGTGAAAACCTCAGAAGCATGCCGGTTAACCCTGAGCAAATACCTTAAAACTCTGTGTTACATTTTACCCCGCATTACTTTGTGCCCCGCCCTTCCCCACTGTGCAACATTTTTAGGCCAACATTTGATAACATCTGTTGTTTTAGTGATGGAATGACCATATGGTTATTTATAAGTCAGAAGACCAGCAAATGCAGGTTAAAGATGGATCTTTTTTAGTTCAAATGTTTAGCTACATAAAAGGAAGAACTGGAACGAGATAGAAGAATGAGAATGGCCTGTAGTGAGCAAGCATAGTGGAGAATCTGTCATGGTTTTTGGGCTGCATTTCTGCCAGATATTAAAAATATTAAGCAAATTGGTGCGATTGTGAATGCTAAAAAGTACAGACAGGTTTTAAAATCATTGTGCAATTCCTTCTAGAAAGACCTCAATGGTAATAGTTTTATTTTCTTTAGCATGTTTGGGATAATATCTGGCAGAAATGCAGCCCAAAAATTGATCCCAAACATGCTGATAAAACACATTGAGGTAAAGTTGGTTTTATATTCACACATTCATTCAGTGACAACTTGTGACACACTCCCTATATTGTTTACCATGGTACTTTGAATATTCAGACTGAAACCACATGTAAATCTGACTTCAAAACAACATTAGCACTATTTAATGGACTGTGAACAATGTTGTGCTTTGATAGCTGTTTGTTGCTAAAATGATTTCACTATTAGGAATTTGCAAGGAATACTTTTCCAAAATTGTATTATTACAGAGAAAGTCCGAATGTGGACACCACGGTGGCTTGGTGGGTAGCAATGTTGCCTTACAGCAAGAGGGTTAATGGTTCAAGCCTCAGCTGGGTCAGTTGGCATTTCTGTGTGGATTTTGCATGTTCTCCCCATGCATGTTCACTTGGGTTCCCTCAAGTTTCCCCAATAACATGCTATATGCATGCATTGGGTAAACTAAATTGGCTGTAGTGTATGTGTGTGAATGAAAGTATATGGATGTTTCCCAGTGATGGGTTCCAGGTTATCTAAAACATATGCTGGAAAAGTTGGCGGTTCATTCCACTGTGGCAAACCCTGATTAATAAAGGGGATAAGCAGAAAAGAAAATGAATGAGTGAGTGAGTGAATGAATGAATGAATGGATGAATGAATGAATGAATGAATGAAGTCAGAATGTGTCAATATAAAACACTGACAGTCATTTGAAAAAGCACTCACGTTATGATCATCTGGACAGTTCTTTGGTTTTATAGTAATGACTAACATGCTGGGATGAGCCTAATTTATATTAAAATACATTTTAATTAATGATAAATATTTTTTTATATTTAATGAACGCTTCCTATGATGATGTTGATGACAGATAAAGAATTATTTAAAAAAAAACTTTATTTCCAGGGCTTTTTTGTATTTTATTATAAGCAATAAAAATATTCACATTAATTTTTCATATGCCTAGTTCAGTAACAAAGCATTAAGATTTCATCAATAATTTCCGCGCAGTTTTGACTCAACTGCAGGTGCACAGTCAAAACGCGAGGGGCAGCAGGCGGTAGCACGCGGGAACATAAACAGCGTGCTAAACTTTCGCTGTCAAGGGAATAAAAAAAGGAGCTGGCGCAGACTCTTGCCGTAACAAATGCGTGTGGACCATTCAGATTAAGAGAGTGTTTGTTCGTACGTTGTAAAACATTATTGTGTGTAAAAAAGCAAGAAAGAAAAACAGCAGGTGGCAGCAAATAGTATAGTAGGCCTACGAAAAACGCTCACTTCAAGGAAGAAGATGCTGCACCTCGCGTGGACGATTACGGATGTTGCATGACGTTGAGTGCATGACGCGCTCATAGCCGATTCAACAGGTATGTGCTTTTTTTGTCTTCTCAATTTTATTTGGCAAGTGCAGTTTGCAGTGAACTTAAATAACAACAACACATCAGCTTGAAGCTGTGAACATTGAGCTATCAGGTACAGTTTGTTGAACTCAGACGCCCGCAGTTGTCCTTGTTTAAATTCACTGCACTCAATTGCCAGCACAAACATGCATGAACCATACTGATAATTTAACATGCCATTGCTACGTGTCAAGGTACGTTTTAACACCTTTCGATTGTTAGGTGAAAATTAAAAATTGCACATTATTTTCAACAATAACTTTATTTACAGTAGGCCTATTTGTTCCTGAATGTCAGCAATATTTATGACTTTTGTCTTTTAATTTATAAGGTTTAAATCGTTTTGGAAGTTGATTTTGGATTCTTTACCTTGCATGGCAAAAAAGTGTGACTAGGTTGTGTAATTTGCATAATTTCTTTTTATTTGATGTTTTTATAATGGTTTATATGTCATTACTGTATATCAGTTCATGTACAGTAGCAGAATGTGTGGTCAGTAGGCTTAGGTAAGAAAATAATAGGCTGCATAAAGATTGTGTTTTGTTTAGAAATTAGTCCTTTGTCTGCAATTTAATCTGGTTTATTCTTGTCAGGCATTAGCCTATTATATGTATTTCAGTGTTGGGGAAGCTACTTTAAAACCACACCTTACCAGGTTTACAAGCGACTATGTGGGACTATCAGATTGCATGTCCTGTGAATAAACCAGTGCTGTATTTCTTGTGCAAACACAATCATTTAAACTGAGTATGGAGCAACTGTCAGGTTCCACAAGTAAAAATACTATTTGTTTTCCAAACAGAAAAAGGTTTTTAGTAGAGTTAAAAAAAAAAACAACCTATGAGCTGAGTTATTAATGTATGATTTTTGTGTGAGTCGATGCGATTTGAACTTCAGCAAAATATTAGCAACATTTTAGGTTAAGACCAAAAGTTATAAGTGAAAGATCTACTGCAATCAAACAGGATATAAAAAAAATCCTTATGTATTTAATTTATGACTGATTATTATTAATAGTATCTATGTACTGTACAATACATAGAAATATAATTAAATGCATGTGCCTAACATATTTCTTCCTTACCAGTATCTATATAATGCAATATTTTTTTATTTATTACTTTTCTTTTTTATAAATATAAAAACTTTTGATTTATTTTTAAGCCATACATTTTGTTTTATTGTTTTATAAACAGTGCACTTCACAGTGATATTTGGTTTCTGTAATGATCTTAAAGACAGATGTTTTCTCGACAGAATATGATACACATTCACAGAGTTAAGTCACTGTGAATTGCATCCTAATTCAATCTATCACAATTTGTTTATGTTCCTGCTATGCTCCATGTTCTTATTTTGGCGAGTGTCACGTTGATTTGCTGCCAAAATGGGGTGTTGCAGTACATGACAGGGATTCGGAGAGAAATGTCAGTGACAGTCGTTAAATCTTTCACCTCTGTTCCATTCTTAATCGTTGAGTGTGACAGACCTCTGTCAGAGGAGGTGAGATTTTAGCAACAGGCGCTGGTAGGTGTTTAGTTACCTAGTGTGACACCAGCTTAAATCTGAATTGAGTATACTACAATTAACACTCATTCAACTAAGGTTCCACTTAGTTCTACTTGGCAGTACAGACAATGGCAAAGAAATGGCCTACAAAATCTACAGTATGTGTGATCAGAATATATTTAGAATACAGATTTGTAAACAATTCAGTAAACTGGCATTTACTTGCTCTCTGGTCTCATGGGAGAACTGTGACTAAACATTGTATATTTATGATTTTTTTAAAACAATGCAAGTGACTGTCTTTATGCTAGAAAACAGAATAATTAACTCATTTGATTAAAATGTTCATTCAAGAACAAAACACTGCACTCATTGCTGCTCTGTAGATTCCAAGTTATCTCTGTGGTTCATTTAATTGTTGTTATTTTTTATTTTCCTGAAACTATAGTATTATTGAGGTTAAACGTTGATGTTGGCAGTGGGTTGAATTTGTTGTGTCAGTTCTCACTTTAAAAGCTAGAGATTAAATTTGATGCTACGCGAGAGAATTCATGAATGGGAGTTAGCGAAGCAACTGATGCGCGGGTAGGTCATGTGATAATGACAGTTGGCAGATGTTCATTCATTCATTCATTTTCTTGTCAGCTTAGTCCCTTTATTAATCCGGGGTCGCCACAGCGGAATGAACCGCCAACTTATCCAGCAAGTTTTTACGCAGCAGATGCCCTTCCAGCCGCAACCCATCTCTGGGAAACATCCACACACACATTCACACACACTCATACACTACAGACAATTTAGCCTACCCAATTCACCTGTACTGCATGTCTTTGGACTGTGGGGGAAACCCGAGCACCCGGAGGAAACCCACGCGAAGACAGGGAGAACATGCAAACTCCACACAGAAACGCCAACTGAGCCGAGGTTCGAACCAGCGACCCAGCGACCTTCTTGTGAGGCGACAGCACTACCTACTGCGCCACTGCCTGGCCAGTTGGCAGATGTTGTATGTCTGAATTCCATTCATACTATTTTCATTTATACTATGTAGAATTTTCTAACAGTCTTGACGTAAGTTGTAATAGGCGATTTCAATTTACACAGCCAGTGTAAATGCAAACAAGCTGGCTATCATGTGCAGGGCCACTCAGGAGTGTTACTAAACTTTCTGTTGTGTCAACTTCAGATGTTGTTAAGGTTATGTTAAAAGCCTAGTTTAAAAAAAAAAAAAGAGTAATGTTGATTATGAACAAAGACTATATAGGATACACAAGAAGTGCCACCTTTGTAGGTTTTAATGGGAAACAGTGCAATGGTCAATATGGCTGTCGTAAAGCTAATGAAGCCCTGCCTTTTAGTAATGGAGTCAATCATTGATTATGATAGACTGACGATTCTCCGGTGGAGGAGCTCGGTCCAGGCTTGTGTTCTTTATGACAGTTTTTGCAGTTTCATTGTTATGAACCCTCTAGGGTCAGCAAATGTACTGGAGTCTCAACAAATACTTGCCTCAAGACATGAGAAATATATGCAAATAATGTTTAAAATCTGTACTTTTAATTAGCCAACTATGTAAAAAAAAGGAACACTGTTTTTTTTTGTTTTTTGAACAGATTTTTTGTGTCGCTTGAACAGTTTGATATGACACAATTGTTGAGAAATTTTTTTCTTGATGATTTCAAATATGAAACTTACTCTTACATTGAAAAAAAATCTGACATTGCAATATTTAGTTTTTGTTTGGCATGTTTATTATGGAATGAATATAAATTCATGAGTTGAATAGCTCTGTTTGCAGAGAATTCATTAAATTATATTTGTTGGGATGATTTAGTAATAAAGTGAATCATGCATTTATTATTATAAGCAAATTGTAAGCATAGATAAATACAAAAGAGCAAAGATAAAAGGGAAATAAATAGTTCTGGGGAGTCAAACAGTATTCACAGACATTGAATAATAAATGTAAAATAACACTGAATAGTCTTCATTGTTTCAAATAGTTTTATAAATCTTTAAAGTTTCAAAAGCTACTTTTTGCTATTTTTTTTGTGCTGGAATGCTGTAAAATATTTTGAAATGCTCACACAGTTTTATACCTTAGAAACCATGCAACATACAGTATAAACTTTCAGTCTGTATGGTTACTCTGCAGTGACTCCACAAATCTCCTGTGTTCTGAACTATGGACCCTGGTCTAGTATAAACTAGACTCAACATTGCACATCCTGTTATGTGAGTATTTGGGCACATCTGTGACATAGATGCTGAAACAATATGTTGTGCAGCTCTATTATTAATTATGTTGGCTATATTTGGCCTATGAATGTGAACAGCTGGTGAAGAAATTCTATACTATATGTATCACTATTATAAAACAGTATCTCTTGGATATAAAGAAAACATCCACCATTTTATGCAGGATTAGTCTAAATTCAGCATATTTGGACGTGTTTTTTCTTAAAACAGATCTCAGGAATACAATTGAGACATTTGCAGGAGTTCAGAAACAGCGATTTCTTGAATATAAATGACTCTGAAAAACTTAAGTAGATGTTTGGAGAGAGAAATAACTGGTCTAAACTGGCTGCAAAATATATGTACACCATTAGTTAATCAACGCATTTGTCTTATTTAAATAATTACACATTTAGGTCTTGTACTTATTATGATTTATTGAGAGATTATCTGTTTTTATTGCTTTTTTGTCATTTGTCATTTGCTGTTTATTTTAGTAACTAGATGATGCCATTGGGCTATATTACATAGTCTATTTTATATGCATATCTAAATAGCTTTGGCATTCAAGTTTGCATTGAGAGAGAAGGTTTTACCTGTCAGTGGGTGCACATGGCTCCTGAATAGCATAAAATTAAGATAAATAATACTTTAACCCATTGAAAAGAAACATGTCATAAAATACGTTTATAACAGTGTCATAATAAATACAATTATTGTTAAAAAATCAATTGTTTTGTTTGTCGCATAACTATTTATGTGATGTGGGTAAATGGTATTTTTCAATCCGGCCACCACCACAAGTATATCTCAAACCATATGGGAACTAATTAAAGAAGTAATTATAGGGCTGTGTATATTAACAAGAATGTAACAATACTGCCACATACTGTGAAATATAGCATAAATTACTTATACATCACCTTCTAAAAATTATCTATATATAGATTAGGGTTGGGCGATGTCGACCAATTTGGCATCGTACAATGTCTAATGTGAAACATCGGGATGAACCATGGCATCGTCGTCATAGGCGGAGATGAATTGATCATTTATGAATATTTATTAATTTATAACAAATTAATTATTTGTACAGTAACATTTCAACTACCACATGGTCTTTGTTTTACCCATAAACAAATAAACATAAATAAATAAAGATAAGTTGCACACAAATTACCACCTACAGTATTCATCACTTTTTCCGTGTGAGGTTGGTCGGTAAAAAAGATGCACAACCAACAGTATCTGAGGTTTTCACTAAATGTACTAAGTACAAGTGTGAAAGTGAAACACTGAAGCAGTGTACTGATGCTCTGACACGTTACTTGATAGATTTAAAAGACAGAAGAATCGTTAGATAGAGACAAGATCAATTAAATATCACGTATAACATAGTGAGACGCGATCCAGCTGTACATTCTTGATATACTGTCTGATGTGCACTGCTCACTCGAGCTCAGACGTGTGAGACATGACAGTGTGTGTGGCTGTGTGTGTGGTCACGTGATATGCATTGTAAGCGGACGGAGGGCTGTTCAGAAATGCTAGGTTTTAATACTAAGACGTATTAGTGTAAACGGGGCCTAAGTGTGTATTTTTCTCGAGCGGGTTTGCAAATTGAGGATTGTCGATGCTGGCTCAGCATCGTGTTGTCTATTGGCCATCTGCGATGGACGAGAGCATCGTCTATTAGCCCAACCCTAATATAGATGTAAATATGACTGTGGTGCGTTATATTGGGACATTTTTGTTACATCTCAATAAAAAAAAAATCCTTGCCTAACTAATACAACTTGAGATGTGCTTTGTGTGTGTGCCTGTATAAAACAGCACGTGCTGCTGAATTGAGCTCTCTCTCCAGTCTCTTGTGTACAAATTGAGAAATATGCATCTCAATAACCCTAATAAAAATATACCCTGTAATGAAGTCCTGAAGTTGGGCATTGTCTTCTGTGAAATGTTCTCAACTTTGTTAATGTCGGCACAAACTGTTTTTCTTATTTCCTGATGTCTGTAGTTATTTTCTCTTAATCTGCTTAGTTTTTGGCATGCCGGAGAAATAGAATCCATCCTTTCATCAGCTCACTTATTCATGTTTTTGTGCTGATTTGTGTCTGACTTTTGTTAGACGTCTGCACAACATCTGTTTCTGCAAACGTTCATTTCTGCAGCCATTTCAGCTGACAGCGCAGACTAAATGCCAAACATGTCTTTTCATTACCTGCTACCCTCTCTATTTCCCTCATTCTCTGAAGGGGCGCGATTGTGTTCTGACCGTAAGTTAAATATGGAGAGCATTGATTGTTTTGGATGGTGAAACATCCGAATTAGATTATTGACTTCAGTAGAGGGGGGAAAAAGTACTTTACTGCTGTTCCTGGCAAATACAAGTGAATCAGATTCTGAGCCAGAAGCGTATTTTCATGGTTTTTTTCTTTTCTTTTTTTGCCAGCTGTGTCACATACTAAAATCAGACTTAAGTCCAAAGGGAAACGCATGAAGAAATTAATGAGTAGCATCTAGACTGCAGTGTAATTTTGATATTCGAGGCTGCAGCTAAATTATTGATTAATTGTAATCTTGTTTTTGTGATTACAGTGACAAGGTTTTGATTAAAATCAATCAACAAGATGTCATTCTTAAAGGAAAAAAAACACATCTTCATAAAATGTACATTTTCATTAAAGCAAGAATGATTGAGCAGAGATCAATTGCTTAATGTAAACATGCAGAATGTTTAACACTGCGCTGTTAATGTACAAATCTGAAGATTTGAAGTGTATTGAATTCCATTGAAATGTATGGAAAAAAACAAACCCGAGAGACAATTTTCTTCCGAGGAAATAGGTCACAGATTCAATTACAGTCACTGAAGCGTGCACCCAATCTATCATGCCAAATTAAGTGCATTTTAGCAACCTACTTTTCTCTCTGAATTTTATAGACACATTCACTCTAGTGAAGATTCTGCAGAAAGAAGAAGAAAAAAAAAATAACAATCTGGCTTTGTTCTCTTAATATATAGCTATTTTAAATGCTCTGCACACCGAAGAGATATTGGAGAGAAAATTAAAATAAGATATACATGTTAAATCTGGCTTCAGGCTTTATCTGTTTTGGAAGCAAAAACACTTTCACCTTTTCTTGATTCTCATTATGTGTTTCAAAATTGCTTCTACACTGATGCAATTCAACTGTGTCACCTCAACATCTGCTGAGCGCTGAGGTGAGAGAGGTTGAATGGAACAAAGCAATGCTGAGAGCTGCATTTACGCTAAACTGACTGATGTATGGAGGAGTTATATTAATTAGAGTTTAAAAAAAAAAAATAGTAAAATTGCCATATTTAGTCTAAATGGTCAACGCAACTAAAGGTCAGCGCAAGTACAAGGACAGCCTGAGGGGGAATCGTAGGCTTTGTTAGATGATTAGAGTTATGAATTCCTCCCCATTGGCTGTCTGTCATTAACTGTGTTGCTGTACATGGTTGAAGAGTTTTCTCGTTGACTCCGTGCACTGTTGGATCTCTGGTGTTGCTACATTACCTCAGGGCTCATAAGAGGCCAATTCTCATATTATATTTCCTGATGGCTGATAGCACAACAGACTCCATTTTCCTTGCGGTGTGAGTGGGGAAAATCCAACCAGACATCAACTTGTCATCTAATCTCATCCTGTTACCTTTTTCATTTCCCTGTGTGGTTTCTTGTAGAGGTAGTTGCCATGGACATTGCTATCGCTGACCTTCTTAAAGGGCCCAGTCTTTGTGTCTTGTCTTCACACTTTGACACCCCTTATCCTTGCAAGTTCATTTTTCATTAAAGCTGACTGCACACTAGAGTGAACTTTTTTTCTTCTATATATATAGTCAAACTACTTTTAGCTTTAAAATGTGCAGCTGTGTAACTCTTATTATCCAAGGTTGTGTTTGATCTTAGGCTTGTACAGAGCTTCATATTCAGCATTGAAGAAAGCTCCATAAAGAGTCTTCAATAATTCATGACACCAGATTTAGATTTGTGAGCTTCGCTGTTCGGAAACTGCAAAATTCCACACTACATTACTTTGTGGAATTGGCATGGGTCTGCGATTTAAGCTTTGTGCTACACTTCAGCAAGTTTTGACTTTATTTTTTTTTGTCCTGCAGTAGGACTGTTTTGTACTGATGGGTGTACTTTATTTGTGTTGATTTATTTTTAACTAAAAAGGTCTAGTTTAACTAAAAAGGTCTATGCAGGAATAGTTTTGACATTAAATGTGAACATAACAAAAGCACAGTCACCTTAAAAAGGCACCTATTTTACCCATTTTTGAAGATTTAAGTCTTTTGTGTCTTCATAATGGGATTTTCTGCTCTGAACACATTGTAGCTGTTTGGTATGGAGCTAATAATATGCCAAAACAATTTGAATTTAAATTGTGTTCATTTTAATTATTGACAATTGTAATTTAATATATCTGAATTTTTATATGCCATTAAAAATTGTTTGAAGTGACAACTGAATTTTTCAAGGCAGATTTTTATATAGACATATTTTCAAACTTCAGATTTTTTTGCGTTCTGAATCCATAAACTTTGTTATAGTTAAGATATCCACTTTGTAAAAATACAGTTTCAAGTTTTCAAGATTAAGAAATTCAGAGCATTAAATTCAATATTCTAACATTCAAAACCAGAAATTGACTACTCTTTCCTGTTGATCACCCCTGACCTACTTTCTCTGAATTTCTAGTTTTGAATCTGTTTTGGTCTTGAAACTGTATTTTTGCAAAGTGGATATCTGCAGTGTATGAGTTGAGAACACAAAAAATCTGAAGTTTGAAAATACATCTATAAAAAATTCTGCCTTGAAAATTAACATCAACATTCTGCCTTAAAATTAACAACATTTAAAAAATTCAGATTTATTGTCAATAATTCAAATGAACACAATTCAAATTCAGATTGTTTTGGCATATTTTTAGCTCATTATTTTGGTTTCCTGTGCTTTTAATGCTAGTTCTCCCTGCCCACAATTCCCACGTACCTATCAGAGTGTGCCTCAAACTCTCACGTGCCTCAGCTGCGTCAGATAAACAGCACAGTGACAGACATGGTGAAATACTACAGTAAGAACCTTCTCAATAATAATTATTTGATGTATTTGTTGTGGAGTTAATTTAGGACTTTCTGCAATGATGAGACGCACACAATGTTGTTACAAAGTTCACACACACACACAGATTTACACCCACACACAGCGGACACAAACACAGTGCGCGCATTTAACTTTGCAATGTTTTTGCACGCCAATTTTGACCGAATACAAGTTAATATCCACTGCTTTATGGATATTTATTATGTTAATGTACAAAATGAACCTGATTTAATGAACCTTTTCTAATTCTACTGACATGCGGCTGTGGTGATAAAGACAATAATATCGATGTAATTCATTAAAAAATGCACTGTTTTCAAATCTTGTACAACTCATTCATTGATGATCAATGATCACAGAGAACTGAACAGATCTTTTAATCCCAGATGCTCTGCACTCGTCCTGTCTTGTAGATATGATTATCCGCGATACTACGGAGACAATATGTGGCTGTCAATCATTTCGGTTGGTGGGGAAACTGCACTTCTTCGTCATGTTTAACAGTTCTGTCCAAACAGCTTCCAAAAAATTATTTTCATCATACACACCCTATAATGAATTTGAAAATGATTTCCAAGGAAAGCTTGGCACTGAGTTAATGACCACATCATACAGTTTCCATACTGTATCATACATTGCACAGTGAGTTGTTCGTAAATGTTAACCAGCAGATCGCTTGAAATATGTCCTGTCCTCTTGTTCTGTCCTCTGCTGGTGTACATTAAGGACTGTTGGCTTGTCCCAGTTCCATTTTAATGGGACAGACATGAGTGACGAATGGAGAACAGCCATCTGAGTGCTCTAAACACTAATGCAATGCAAATGGAGCAACATAATGTGCTGTGAGTAGCATCTTTTTACATTTGCATCATGTTTATTGTATTCACATGCAAATGTTAAACCTGGGTAATAGATTTTACTCAGTTCAGTTGTTGTAATTTGCCTCACCTAAACATGAAAGGTGATGATAAATTGTTGCTTATTCTGGTTTGTCTCTTTTAGTATGCCAGTCAGTTGCTGTATGTAAGTGCTGGAAGTGAGTAATCAAAAGCACAACAATAGACAACAGATGCAGTTTTGAAATTATGGGTGTAGATATTATAAAGAAGCGTCAATTGCCTTTTATATTATTTGGGAGATGAATATGTATTTGCAACACTCACAAAATGAAAAGCAGATTCTAATGGAATAAATTAAAGAGGCCTATTATGTTCCTTTTTAAAAGATGTCATTTAAATCTTTGGTGCCCTTTGAATGAAGTTTCAGCTCAACGTTTTTTATTCCATTCTCATTTACTCATTATTATATCCCTGTTTTCAAGAGATGCTAGAATGCATGCTTGTATCTTTACATTTGCATTTATCCAGAACAAGGTTAGGCCTTATCTTTTCAGCGTGTGCTTTGTGTATTCTAGCTACAACTAATAAAACATTAGTTTGTTTTTGGTTTTTATCTCAAGTGTGTGTCTTTTGAGTGTGTGTGTGTGTGTGTGTGTGTATGTGTACAAACACTTCTCTTAATTGGCATCACATTGAAATCTATTCCTTAGTGTCTCATTATTAGACACTATGTTTACATGGACCCCAATAATAAGATGAATTTTAATATGATTAAGACAATACTCTGATTAAGAGTCTACCATGTAAACAGTGATTAAAAAAAAAGTTTATTTTTTATTTTTACATTTTTTTATTCAATTTAAATTCATAATCAAGCTAAACAGAAATCCCATTAAGACATGTGGAGTATGCAGATTTTAGTTACATTATCGAAGTGTGGTACAGACATGTAAACACCGCAGTCAAACTATAACCATCATGTAGGACTATTCATTGTGTTTTGCGACAGGATAGTCTATGCACAAGTCGCTGTTTGACTCTATTCTTTGTACTTGCCGAATCAGTAAAGGACCACAGACGCACGCACCGCAAAATACGGAGGGTTTTACCCCATATGGTGTGCAGTATCAAATTTCATTAAAACAGCAGTCTTCCAGCTGTTCATACTCTCATCCAATATCTTGTTTGTCACTGGGGCATGCATGAAATATTACTGAATAAAAGTGAACGTGCCAAACTGCAGTTTAAGTCGACAAATAAAAAATGAATCACCCAAAAATTACAAGAAACTCTGGAGGAAATGTGGATGGCGTGGTGACGCAATAACGTTAATTGCATTACCTGCTGCAACATGTAAAACAGGATCATAACAGGAACATTCAAAAAGCGACTTTTAAACACCTCAATGATATTATTGTCTTATGCAAATAAAGGGAAATAATTTGATTACTGATGTCCATGTAAACGTAGTCACTGTTTCAGATTCATAGGTGATGCACATTAGGTTGGTGGTTTAATCTGTCAACACTTATTTTCAAAAACAATATGAATGTGATTTTCACATAAGTGATCAGCAAAACTAGTGATATCAACTAATGAGTCTATAGACTATTTTGTTGTTTGTAAACAGTGATGACATTTAGGGAGCAAAGTAGCAGTAGCAGTCAAAACATGGATCGTCTGGACTTAGTTGTTTGTTGTGTTTTAGTTTAGTTTGATAGGGTTTCACTGATGAAATAAATATGTGCACCTATATGCAACCAATGTTTCGCCACCAAAATTAAGGTTAAAAAAGGCTTATGCTGTGTCTAGCATGCTGGTTTCAATCCCCCTCTAGCTGTAGACACTACAGATCAGATGCAGAAAGTACTAAAGAGACAGAAAGTGGAGTGGAGATTTATACATTACATTATATCTTAATAAATAAGCTTTTCATTGGTGTATGATTGATGATAAAAGGCTGGTTTTGTGGTCCAGCATTACCATTGTGGTTATTTCATTAGCTTGTGTTTTTTTTTTTTTTTTTAAGTTGAGTTAATTTGAAAAAGTCATACAAAATTATAATATTTAATAAAATATAAAAAAAATGTTACAAATAATTTTCGGTTTTGCAAAGTACATCCAGAATTTTTGGTTTAGGGTTTCAGCCCAAATTTTTCATTTTAGTGCATCTTTAGTAGGGGTGTCAAATTTAATTGTTTCTTCTGTGCAGACGCGGACAATTCGGTATGGTTCAGTAATAATCATAAACGGTTATTATGCACTGACATCATTTATCTCCTATGCGCTTTGTCGCGAGGGAGGTGAGCGCGAGTATTTAGACTCAGTAGCCAACACAGGGCCGGCCCGTAGCAAAAGATCTAAAGTGTGTTTCCTACAAAAAGACAAAGCTGGTTATGTTTCACAGCTGTCTTTTTAGTTTTTTTCACTCGAAATTATGACCACTGCTCCGTTTAAGCCATGCGTTAGATGGGAGAGCTCGTGCTGAGCAGAGCTCTCAGTAAGGGATCGTCGGAAAAGTACTTTTTTTTTTCTTTTTCGTTTTAGCTCTCCCAGCTAAATGCACTTTTGCATTTTGCGAGGGCTTAAGAGAGTGTGTGTGTGTGTGTGTGTGTGTGTGTGTGTGTGTGTGTGTGTGTGTGTGTGTGTTTGTCTGTGTTTGTCTGTGTGTGTGTCTGTGTGTGTGTCTGTGTGTGTGTGTGTGTGTGTGTGTGTGTGTGTGTGTGTGTGTGTGCGTGTTTGTTTCTGTCTATGTTTGTGTATATGTGTGAATGAGAGACACTGTGTTGCTGTGTGTCTGTGTGTTTATACAGACAGCTTGTTATAGCTTCCCCCCAAAATATAACAGTGTATGGAAAGCATCGTCAATGCACCTTGATGCATTGATATCGAATTGATCCGAATCGATGGCATGATAATCGTAACCGAACCGTGAGACCAGTATAGGTTCACACCTCTAGTCTTTTTGCTACTTTTTGAATGTGAAATGTGAAACCTAAACATGAGCTAAAATAAAATCTGACCTATAACAAAAAAATAAATAAAAAGGGATATGTACAATATATACAAATATGCAATTGCATAAGTATGAACTAAATGCAGAACACCTTGTGTGCTGCTCGACCATTCCCTTGTGGTTTTTACTTGTGTTGCCAGTTCAGTATCGGTTGTCAGTCTTCAGCATCTCAGTCATATAATGTTAATCTTTTTTTTACAGACTTAAAATGATTGAAATGCAGTTTGTGTGCCAGTCCAGAACAGAGATCAGCCAAATTAAAGAACAACTACAAAAAAACAGGTTCAGATTTCTGGCCGTTCGATCGATGCATTTCTAGTCTTATCCAATTATTTTAATGGTTTGCCTGCAGAAGGCTTGTTGTCTAACACTAATAAGCTAACACTTAGCATTGGGGTGAGGTTTTCTGACACATACTCACTGTCAGGTCTACGGGTCAAGGATCCAACTAAATGGCCAAAATTACAGTAGTTGAAAAACAGAAAAGCTTAAGGCATACAAATCTCTTGATGCTTAGAATTTTGTATGTTTTGGTCACGTCTATGACATTGAATACTAATATTTGTTGAATGATTTTTGTGTATTATGGACCAACTGCCTGGCCAGAGGCAAGGACATAAAATATAGCTAGACAAGACATGGGCTATAATAAACAAGTTAAACAGCAGTGGTTGGAGCATGTCTAGTTTATTAACAGTGTTTCATGACAAACGTCTTTGTAAAATTTTACAGGGTAAATCATTAATTCATGCTGAAACTGTAGGGCTAATACATCATCCCCACTTTGAACTGCTCATATAAATCTTATGTGGGTGTATATCAAATTTATATGTTCATAGTCAAATTAGCACAGCTATCATAGGTTAGGATCGACTCTTTAATGTCATGCAAACACAACTTTAAGTCCAACTCATACATTGCAATCTCTTCAAAAACATACTGGCTAAATGTCTGCCATAATACAGTGGAATCGTTGGGCTATACATGTTGCCTATTTAGAATGCATGTTTGTGTGGGTGTCAATAAGTGGTGTTTACTTTGTGTAAATATATCCTCTACTAGCAGGACATCCTAACTAGCCCAATTCTGACCCTTTGGTAATGATAGCGATTGCTCTCTAGCACTGTTTCTGTTGGGTCTAGACCTGTTAAATGGCAGTGACACCTTACAGTAGAGTACATGAGATGGATCACAGAACAGTTATGTCCCTGACCTCCTAATCTCTAGGTCTCTGTGGGCGACAATGAGAGAGATAAAGATAGAGATGAGAAAAAAAAGGAGGGGAGAAAGACAAGTGCCTGAGTATTCGAGTACAGAAATGTCAACATTTTTTTGTCGTTTTACTTATATGTTTGCTTTTAAAAAGTTTATTAAAATTAGGCTTCTGCATTTGCTTTTTTCCACATCTAATTTACATCTTTGTGATAATATAACACACACACTGCAGATGCAAATAACACACAAGTAAAATATCTTTAAGTTTATTAAAAGGCATAGAAAAGGGTTAACTTCCAATTAGCTTGATAATTTGTTTGGCTTCTCCTTAATGAAGTTTAGCTAACAAGAAGTCGGAAGGTCATGCATATGGTGTATGTTTGCATGCATGGTCATTTCCCAGAAACAAATCAACCACACATCACTTTGGATTAGGTCAACGTGACCATGCTCCATATATCAGGGCTTTTGTGTGCATGCTTGGGCTTGTATTTGACTAAGACTCCAATTTTTATGTATTTTATGTGCATGCAAATGTGCTACAAGAGACTTTATAATTGGGGCGTGTGCTTGTATACAATTTCTTTGCTGATTTTGTATCCAAGCACATCACACTTCTCATTAATTGACCCTTGAGAAAATGGTTAACATGGTAATGCTGGTCATCTGAGGTCACGCGGGTGATGGTGGTACATTTTGACTCCTGCCTTTGAGCATCGTTTTGCCTTTTGTAGGTCATACAGATATAATTATCCATATCAGAGTAGACGACTCTGATGTGGTCATTATACAGTATAGCTCGCTTTTCTCAGGAATAATGTTGGCGAGGCTGTAGGGATCCATGTTATGAGGAGCAATAAAGCAGTTTTTAATTGAAACAGAATATTTTGAGAAGCATGGAAGCTGGAGACATGGTGACACTCTGAACCCTCATGATCTCCCTTTTTTTTCCTTGAGCACACACATCTTTGCTGGTTTAATGAACATTGCTAGGGTCATGTGCAGTTCACAATCAATTTAACAGACTAGCGACAAAGATCTGCACATGCGCACGCACAAACACACTCATTGTGTACATAACCCTCTCTTGACCGCAGGCTGCCCGCTGTTTAGTGTTGTTTTGTAGTGTAAGTAGTTAGTGACTTTTGGCTATACTGTGGCTTCTCTGTGGTGTTTTAAGCTGTAGGTGGTTCTTGTGGAGCTGGTCATCACAGTGGGAGAGGCGCCCGCTCTCTTTTATCTGTTCTCACTTACTATGAGACTACAGAGAAATAAACTTTAAAAAAGAGGCTCATATTCAATAAACTCTTACGATAAGAGTCACTCTTGCTATGTTGGAGAGGCAGCTATTTTTAAGTTTGTTTGTGTGAAATCAAAACATAGCTGTATGCGCCTGGAAAATAGCACTCAACATTTAAAGGTGCAAAAAGCTAAACAGTTGAAGAAACAAATGTCGGAAACAAAACTTCAAATGTGAATTTTAGGTTTGTAGGCTTGGAGGCTACACATGCAAACTAGGCACATTCTCAATGAGAATGGTTATGATAAATATTTATGATGATAGGGCTGGGCGATTTGACTGAAAATCGAAATATCGATTAATTGAACATTTTAATTCGATTACGATTAAAAACGTTTATTTATTTTTATTTATTTATTTTATTTGCCCCTGCAGTTCACTGACAGGTTTTGTACAGTAAATATGCTCACATTTTACAAGTGAGACATATTTTAATGAAGGGTGCGTTCTTGTCTTTAAAATAATTGAAGGAATCTGCTATCTATGATTATTTATTGAACATCAACGTTGAACAACTAAAACACGTTGCCTAAAACCAACAGTCACTTCTTCCTTACAAAAAATTACAAAACAAGCAGTATCTCTTCTTAATAAAATAACTCTTGTATATCCTGTAAATAACATTTGAAACTTTATCTTCTGTAATCAAATATTTTCATGGAAATAATAGTTTTATTTTAATATGCCACCTCAAGGCGTTTCTGGCACAACTTTTAATCATCGTCAATGTAGTGCAAAAGTGCAACGTGTAGTTACATTGTTTTGAGAGGTGCGCGGGTATCAAATGCACGAAGGCTGGGCTGCCGCCGGACCATACCTGTGTGTTCGACGCTGAAGTATAAATCACCCTTAACGGAGCGGGGTCACCTGACTCCACATGCGGTAGGGAATGTAATTTTAAAAATTGACCTGAAAATTTTTTATTTTTAAGTTCTGAATTACAATTTCAATTACTTTGCGATTAATCCCCCAGCCTAATGTCATGATAACATACCAGCAAACTAAAAAAAGTTCTGCACATGCACTGCAGTTTAAAGTAAACAAATGTTGATGTTTTTGTAAAGACATCAATAAAAAAAACTGATGTTGGGTTGACAACATTGTCTTCTACTGTTTTTTTTTTTTTTTTTTTTTCCACTGTATAACAATAATTCATATTTTTACAGTATTTTGATGGTTTGGTTTAGGGTGGGGGTTGGGGTGAGACGTTAATAAAATACAATAAATGCAAAAAAAAAAAAATAATAATAATATGAATAATTTTCGTTAACCTCCGTTCGCATTCATATTCGATCTAGCAACAACCGTAGTTAACTGGGGCTTTTAGCACTGATTATACCATTTCAATTTAAGCCCTATAGTCAGACAATGAAACGGCTATATATTATTACAGTGGGCAATCAGATGCATTTATGATGCAGATAAAGTAGAGATGTAATGATACATTTGGGTGGATGAAAATGGATGAAAATTTGTGACAATTCAGGTTGGACGGGGATGTGAAATGAATCACAAAACATGTTTTAAATGATTGGGCTTTCTGAATATGTATTGTGATCTTGCTGTATGTGAATATATCATATCCTCATTTGAACTGGAGAACTGGACTACTGTGCATGCATATCATTGTGCACGAACAAAGACACCAACTTTTGCTTTTGTGAATATATTGTTGACAATTTTTTAAAATCTTAAAATATATTAAGCATCAGCGACACGGTGGCTCAGTGGTTAGCACTGTTGCTTCACAGCAAGGGCGCTGGTTCAAGTCCCGGCTGGGCCAGTTGTCATTTCTGTGTGGAGTTTGCATGTTTTCACGTGGGTTTCCTCCAGTATATACAGTTGAAGTCAGAATTATTAGCCCTCTGAATTATTAGCCCCCCTGTTTATTTTTTTCCCCTATATTCTTTTTAACAGAGAGAAGATTTCTAAACATATTAGTATTAATAACTCATCTCTAATAACTGATTTATTTTATCTTTGCCATGATGACAGTAAATAATATTTTTTTAGATAATTTTCAAGACACTTCTATACAGCTTAAAGTGACATTTGAATGCTTAACTAGGTTAATCCGGTTAACTAGGCAGGTTAAGGTAATTAGGCAAGTTATTGTATAACCATGTTTTGTTATAATAATTTTAATAATAATAATAATAATAATAATAATACTAATAATTCTGACTTTAACTGTATATGTTCATAACCTTCCGGTATATACATGCAGGAATAGTCGATGATTCATTCTGCTGTGGCATCCCCTGATAAATAAGCAACTTAGCCGAAGTAAAATAGATCAATTAATATAAAGCATCCCTAAATAAAGCTATCGTGTTAGAGGGCAGGTTCAAGTAGACATTGTTTACAGACAGCCAGAGAGAAGATGGTGTGTTGTACAAATTAAGGATCATGTAGAGCAGTTATAGAAGTAAAACTGGAAGCTGTTGGAGTTTTTGAATTGTAGATGCAACTTTGCTGACCGTCTACGTTCATAAATGGTAAAAAAAATGTTATTTACCATTGCCGTCATCTACTTTAATGTTGTAAATCTTGTCTCTAATGTAAAATAAAGTAAATATATCCCTTTTTCCCAAAGTCCTAATGGTATTGCAATGCCTAAACTTACGTTACAAAAACACTATTATTTGTACTTGTTCAATTTTATTTATAGAACAAAATAATAATAGAACTTTTAATGTGTGTCATTTATTCTTCATTAAATGAAAATAATGATCTGGTCATTATTACATATGTGAATATTTCAACAATGGTACATTCCTACTTTGCAGTAATTCTCAAAGAGCGAAGCTTTCCATAATAGCAATGTGTAGCCATCCTCACATTGGTGGAGCTGACAGTAATAGAGAAAGACTTTTGTTCTGTGTTCTCAATGCATTTCCCATCTGTGAAATGCTAAGAAAATTAATTCTAATGCCTTCCGATTTGAGGCAGTCATATCTTTATTACAACCATCAAGAGCCAATGAGCTATTGCAAATATTTTATTGGGAAATTTAATGAAGCTGTGTCTCCCTGAAATTATGTTGCAAAAATGGCTGCTCATTTGATCGCACTGAAAGAACAATGGCACCATTCCTAAGTATCCTTTGAGTTTTCACTTAAATGTTTTTGCTGGCCAGCCTTTAGCAAATGGTCCATAGAGGCAGCCTATAAAAATGAGCTAGCGTACGTGAATGAATATGTGTTTGACTGTTGAAATGAGGCTACATTCTTTGCTATTCATCAACGTTTCCCATTATTTATTTGACCATATTTTAAGTTCTGCCAAAAAAATACTTTGAAACAATCTGATTATGTTTGCTCATTAAAAGGCAAGTCACTCTTTTTGTTTTGCAGCTTGTGAGCTGTTTCAGTAAATGCATAAACAACAACAAAAGAAATCTAGTATCAGGCGTAAATGTTGCAAAAACAATCATTGGTAATGTCTTTGAATAATGTACTTGAAACAAACAAACCATAAAAAATCGAACTAAAATCCTCCATCTAGCATAACCGCGCCTCATATGATATCTTATAAGTTTTCATCTTTCACCAAATAAAGCAATCAGTCTGTCTGTTGCTGGCACAGTTATGTACTAACAATTAATTATCATGCCATCCTATTTCCCAGCACGGGATTGTGATTAGAATAATGATGTTTGTTGTTTGAATGAGGACATCAGCTCAACGTCTCTATAGGCTGTGCTTGTGTTTCACGGTGTGCTACAACAGTGCCATCTAGTGCATAAGGGTAAAAAGAATAAGGTGTTTGTCTTGTTTCAGTCTAAACATCTAAACATTCCTATAAATCAAAAAGCATTTTCTTGATGAGTTAAAAATATTGTCTTGTTTTCAGAAATAATATGTTTTCTTGTAAAACAAGCAACATAATCTGTCAATGGGATTTGTAAAATGAGCTTGTTACAAAGCAAAAGCAAGTTTATTTTGCTCACCCCATACTAGGGTAAACAAAACTTAATTTTGACTCATTATTTCTGAAAACGAGACAATATTTTTTTACTTGCCTAGAAAATGCTTATGGTTTTAAGTATTTGTAGCTATTTTAAATACAAATAAGACAAACATTTCAAGTAAGAAAAGCATTGTTTTGCACACTGTAAAAAATATCCATTAATCAGCAGATTTCCGTATTTTGAGCTTCATGTTTTTCCCTCTCATTTATTTATGCTTTTGGATTGCTTTATAGGACCTTGGTCCTTCTTCTAGTAACGTTTAACCTAAAAAAAATTTGACTTTTATTAACTTAATCAGTTAAAGTGGTATATTGTCAGGGTTGCATTACAAAAACCTTGTAATAAACTACCAGTAGATGGTATTGTATTATGGTATTTCTGTTATTTTACAGACTTATTTCTCCATATCTTATTTCTTATATATTATATTATTTAAACTAAAATGCCAATAAAAGTCACTTTGTTAAACTGTAGAATTGAATTCAACAACAAAAGTCGACGGAGTAGGGTTCAACATCCCATATTGTAATTAACAAATATAAATAAATGGAAAATACTTGTATAACACAAAATACAGAAACTGTTAATTAACAGATACTTTTTAGAGTGCCGTGTTTGGACTAAGGCCCAAAACGGCAGTATTTTATTTATTTTTATTTTTTTAAGATGCATTGGAAATATGTGACTGTCCCTACTTTTTTGCATAACCTGAAATGTGTTGCTCCAGATATACTGTAAAAAAATGCTGGTTTACACACAATCCAGTTGTGTCCAATTAGTTTTTGCAAATTTAAGTGGACTGAATATAAAACAATTACAAATTTGTTGTTTCCGCTCAATTTAAATAACTCTCATTTTTTGAGTGAACTTTTTGTTTACCTTTTAAATGACACATCCACTAAATGCAATATACTGTAAGCTAAATATTTTCCCCACATTGCATTTGTGAATTTAATAAAAAGTACTTTGCAATGAAAACAATTATGCTTTTACACTGTGAAAAAATGCTGGCTTTCACACATTTTATTCATGTTGTCCCAACACAAATTGATTAAGTTAGCTCAATGTTTTACAAATTTAAGTGGATTAAACATAAAACAACTATATTGTCCCATTAGAAACTTAAGAATTGTGTTTCAATTCATTTTAAATAAGTAATTTGAACAACCAGCAGAAATATTTTTAAGTGTAGCTCCAGAAAGATATATGCAAAATGCCTAGTCTATGGTAAATTAATTTGGTTAATTTTGCCTGAAATGTGTTTAAAATGTTTATTACAATGTTTGTTGAGGCTGTTTGGTAGGAATGTGATGTAAATGTTAAAATATATTAAACTAAATACGTTTATTGAGCTCATAACACTGTATGTCATTATGTTGAAAGTTGTCAGGGTTTTACATCTCTGTTAATTTACCTTGGAAATTCCTTTGAAATCTATGTATAGCTTTATTTGTTGTAGTTCTGCAGAAAAGTTAATTACAGGGGAACATTTTATTGTAATGTTCTGTGGAAGCATTCAATATATATTGTTTTTAACTTTGTCTTCCGCTCATTTATATATTTTTTGATTCAATGACTAAATGCAACCGCTGCTCTACTTGTAGATTGGAATAAAACAATGATATTGATTCATTTGTGGGTCTAAAATAGGTCTGAAAAAACACATTAAAAAGGTTGAGTAAAGGTCTAACATATCTATAAAGAGCAACTGCATCTCATAGCAATTCCTTTCACCTTAATTGTATGCTGTCAGTCATTGTAGGTTCTCTGAAAAGTGAGCTGGATATACAGTTATGTTTGCTCATAAATGCAGTTTCAGGAACATTTGTAATTTGATCAATTTCTTAAAAATGCCAGGAAATATTTGCATTAATTGGTAACTTTACAACATGGGTTCCTTATTATTTTGAGATTTCACTATAGCAGTATAAGGTTGTTGTATAAGGTTGTATATTCAGGACACTTAAAATTTCATTCTATAACCAGACTCATAGTCAGTTTAGGATTCACAAACTGATTTTCATGTGCTGTTTCTAGATGCTGATGAGAGCTGTGAAGGTTTAGATCCATCACTCTCTTCCCCCAGAGAGAAATCTGACACTTTGTGGCCTGTGTGCTCAGTATAAAAGCCATCATTTGTAATTTGACAAATGAAATTGCAAATCACTTAAGTTACCGTTACTCTTGGTCATAATCTTTGCCTGTTTTAAATTTTTTTTTTACTTTTACTTTTCCCTTAAAACCATTTCATGAAGTTTATGCTGGATTTTCTAGGTGCGTATTATTACATTGTACAGTTAAAGACAATTATTAGCCTTTCTTTGTATTTTTTTTGATATTTAACAGCAAGGAAGTTTTTCCCCAAATCATTATATGTATGTATGTATGTATGTATGTATGTGTGTGTATATATATATATATATATATATATATATATATATATATATATATATATATATATATATATATATTAGGGGTGTCACGATTTAGATTTTTAATCGAAATCGATCGAAATTTATGCTCAATTTCGATTATCGAATCAAAAAAAAGAATCGTCGATGCTGCCACGCCCCCATGTCATGTCAGCTTGGCTTGCCAAGCGGAAAAAAAAAAAATCCGCTCGCGAAAAGTACACAGTCAGGCCCTGTTTACACTGTCTTTGTTTTTAAATGGCATTTTAGAAAGACAACGATTTGACATCCACAGTGGCGTGTGGCATTTCTGAGCAGCACTCCTTCCTCTACCTCTGAAAACGCACATAACGTGACCACACACACAGACGCACACACACAGCCATGGGCTCGAGACAGCGGGTTCAGGCAGTCAAAGGATCAGTAGACTGCTTCAATCTTTCACTCACTTGTACTTAGTCATTTTAGCGAACACCTCAGATACTGTTGGCTGGTTCCTGTTCGTTGTGTGTCTTTTTTACCGACACCATTATAACGTCACAGATCACTGCCTATTCACGAGTCCCGCAGAAAAAGTGAATGACAGGTGGTAATTATGTGTGTATCTTGCCTTTATTCATTTACTGTATGATTTGTTTATGGGTAAAACAAAGACCATGCAGGTCAGGTAGTTTAAACGGTAGGCTACAAATAATTAATTGGTCATTAATTAATTAATTATTCATAATCGAATCGAATCGTGCCTTTAGAATCGAAAATGTAATCGAATCGAGGATTTGGAGGATCGTGACACCCTTAATATATATGTGTATATATATATATATATATATATATATATATATATATATATATATATATATATATATATATATATATATATATATATATATATAAGGGTGGAGCCGAACCCGAATACGGTATTCGGAAAGGCACGAATAGCTTGTTTTTACGAATACTTGATTCAAACAAATACTTGAAAAATTATTTGTATTCGGGAGCAAGAAAAACACTATATCAAAAAGCTGCGTTTCCTCATGAGACCACAGTGCATGCCCGCGTGAGTGAGTGAGTGAGTGAGTGAGAGAGAGAGAGAGAGAGAGAGAGAGAGAGAGAGAGAGAGAGAGAGAGAGAGAGAGAGAGAGAGAGAGACAGACACACACACGCTTAGTGCAAAACGCGCCAAAGCCCGAAACTGAAAGCGAGACGTGACTTTTAAGTGGTTGTTTCATATGGATTTATTAATCATTCTTACTGTTCAGTGATCGCAAACTGCCGTAGTTTATTAAAGACGCAAACCCCTTACTGCACGTCAGCTGCGCGCCTTCAGCAGACCTCCTCATTTCTGCAGCACGAGAGCTTTATGATTGTTTATGCGCGCCAAAAGTGGCGGATCTGTCCGGTAAAATATCTGACTGCGTGTCACCGCATCCCTAAGGACTGTTTGGCGAAATATTTGACTGCATGTCACTGCATAACAAACTACTGAAAGGATATAACTAGAGAACTCTCCACTGTGCTACTGGGGGAGAGCGTAGGGCAAGCCGTTTTAGCATTTAAACCTTGTTCAGACTATCCATAAATATATTTAGAGATATCTCTAATTATATTTTGACTTGTCATAATTATAATTCGACTAGTCAGATTGGAAATATCTGCAAATATATTATGACTGACTAGTCATATTCCTCCATTGACTTCCATTGAAAAATATTTGCAGATATCTCTAAATAAATAAACAAACAAACAAACTTTGTGTCTGTTTTGTGGCTGGCAGATGATAATAGCAGGGCTGTATCTTTTAGTATTATATAGAATACTTTTGTTCTGCCAGATCTCCCAGGCAGGGTTTTATTTAGATTTATTTTGTTAATGTATATATATATATATGTGTGTGTGTGTAAATATTATATATATTATTATATTATATTATATTATATTATATTATATTATATTATATTATATTATATTATATTATATTATATTATTTGTCTTTGATTGTCAACAAACTACAGTTGTTCAATATCTACTAGCACCTTAAAAATAACTATTAAGTATTATGTACTGTAATCATGGCATAGACAAAAGTAATTTGTTATTAATAACCTGTTACTAAAATTATTATGTTTAGCAATGTGTTGGGAAAAATCTTCTCTTCTATTAGCAGCAATTGAAAAAAATATTTAAAATTATTAGACATTTTATAGAGGGCTAATAATTTTGTATACTGTACATTGGAAAATTCTGATCAAACAGCTTCACCCAGTGGTTGTCTTCTGGCATTACAAGACCATAGATTAAATGTTTTATTAAATTCCTTTTATCCTCCTTTTCTTTTTAATTGTAAGAGAGAGCGAGAGAGTGTGTGAGCAGCTTGAGTGTGTTTGGTCTTTACGGCCTCAAACATTTTTTACTAGAGAAGACCGATTAATGGACTGAGTGAGAAATGTTATGAGCATTTAATGTCTGGTATATGTAACTGCTGCTAATTGTAGGCTCTGCCTTGCATAAATAGTCTAAATGGTATATTTGGCGAGTTAGTATGTTGCGCTTTCCCTGAAACTTGTCTTTTGTCAATAATTCATTTCCACTGAAAACTTTTGTCCTGCAAATCTCTAGTGTGTTGTTTGGCACAAATAATGGCAAATCAAAGTCAGTTCCTCCCACACGCTGCATGAATTTTTAAACATGTTTGTAATCTAGTTGTGTTATTAGCAGTCAATGACTTTTTACAGTCCATTTAACATGAGTTTAGATGGTTTTTAGCTTCAATTGTGTAGTTTAACAAACTGAAAACGAAGCTCGGTAAAAAAGACAATACTGGAAGTAATGGCATAATGTTATTGTATACATCCAAGTTGATTTCCAGAGATTTGTTTCAGTGTCTTAAATTCGATAAAGCCAATAAACTATCTTTGTACATACAGTCAAGCCCAAAATCATTCATACCCCTGGCAGTTTCTGACTTAAAGGTGCAGAAGTTGATTGTCTTCAGAAACATTTTTTTGTTGTGCTGGTTGAAAGTCTCTTTACAGTCCGATAGTAATGATTAAAGTAAATGATCTAAATATATTTATGTATTTTTATATTCTGGGTAAGGTATAAGACTAAAAATATTCATCCAATTAAATTTTGTCAGGCCGTCAATTCCCCTAATTCTCATAAGTAGCACTGAACTGTCTGTCAACAAATGTACATTTGTACATCTGCAGAGCTGTGCACACACATCGTGTTTATGTGCACACACGAGAGAGTGACAGCGTTAAAAACAAATGCTAAATCAAAACCTTTTAAAATCCTGAATCAATATTGGAGTTACTTCTGCACGTTGGCGGAAGGATGACACTATGGCTAAAGTATTTCTTTTAGACAGGTGATGTTCTGTTTTAAAACTATTTTAGTCACACAAAGCTGTTGTAAATTGTGTTGTTTTACAAATAGGTTATATGCACAGAAGTGTTGTTCAACAACTGAAATCTTGCGGCGAACAACTGATGTGACTATTTTTTTAGTTTTTACTTTTTTACAGCATCAATAATGTAGATTTTTGTTTAGTTTAGTATCTAAACATAAGTAAATAGCACTATTCCGCCTAGCCTGCTTTACTGGGGTCAAGTTTCTTTTATATTCACATCACATTGGTTCATTTTTGAACAATGACAAGCTGTGACGCACTCCCAATATTCTTCACCATGCTACTCTGAATATTTGGTTTAAAATAGCATGTAAGTGTGGCTAAAGAAGTGTAATTCCTGCACATTGACAGCCAACCACTAAGTATACAACAATCCAGTAATGAGACCAGCAATCCTTGCAGGCATGTAATGTTGCACATTATGACAAGTTTTGCTTGCTACACAACTAAAAATGCACTAGACATAATACAGTTTTTGTTCAGAATTGTGGTGTTATAAAGTACAATAAAATTTTCTAACTGGCGAATGACATGATCTAGTGGGTCTCTGTCATCTTTAATGTGTGTGTTCGTGATTTCAGGAGGCATGGCTTTGGATGGCAGGTGAGGGATTGTTTCAAAGATATGTTAGAGCAGGTCACCAAACTTGTTCCTGGAGGTCCGGCGCCCTGCAGATTTTAGCTGCAACCCTAATCAAACACACCTTAAGCTAATCAAGGTCTTACTATACTTGAAACACCCAGGCAAGTTGGAGCTAAACCATGGAGGGAGACTGGCCCTTCAGGACCGAGATTGGTGACCCCTGTGCTAAAGCAAAATTTATAGATTCTTTATATATTTCACCTACTGCATCTTTCATTTTTTTAAAAGAATGCTGGTTAAATAAAAGTAACTTTAGGTCAGAATTTGCCAGGGATGGGATATGAATAATTTTCGGGCTTGACTGTATACAGTTTAATAACTACACTGAAAACAAATTTCTGTTAATTAACAGTTATTTTGTTAACCATATTTTGTGATTCACAAGTGTTTTCTGTTTATTTACGGTTGTAAATTGCGTAATGGGACCTTGATCTCTGCTCTGTTTACTTTTGATGTTGAAAATTCAATTCTACAATTGAACAAAGTGACGTTTGCTGACATTTTAGTTGTTAAAAATAAGAAAACATGTAAGAAATAATATGTAGAGAAATAAATCTGTAAAATAACTGAACATCTACTGGCAGGTTTTTGTACCATAATATATACCACCAACCCAGACAATACATCACTTTAAGCTGTTAAAAATGTTAATAAAAAAGTAACCTTTTCCAACTTTTTTCAAAGTTAGAAGTTGTTGGAAGTAAGATCAAGGTCCCATAATGCAATTCAAAAGCATAAATAAATGGGGAAAATATAATAATAATAAAAACATGAATCACAAAATATAGAAAACTGCTAATTTATGGATTTTTTTTTAGAGTGTAGCTCATTTCAGGTGTGTATGTGGCAAAAGCTTGTATAGTCCTGTGCAACAGCAACAAATCCCTCAACCGGATGTTATCAAAAGAGGCAGACAAATCCACTAATCCTGAAGCCTTCTGTGAAAATGCTTAAATGCTGACCTTAGGGAGACTGATTGCCAGCGTTTGCATTTCAAATCTCCCTTCTCATGAGGCCAGTCAATTACCAGAGATGGAAAGTGATCTCAAACTAATGAGAGACTGAGAGAGAGAGAGCTTTTCCAAGACCCACACTTCAAACAAAGTGCACAGGGATAGTAGGATTATTCATGTTTTAATTGGCAAGAGATTAATTAAAACTGTTTATCACCAGGAAGAATGTTTTTTTGTTTCCTGTGTGTGTTTTAGGCCTACTGGGTACATTTACTGTATACAGCATGAAGTAATTCAATAACCCAACCCTGAATACTCAGTACACAGCATGGAAGAGACTGTTTTAATTGTTTTGGTTTTGTTTATACTACTGCTCTGTACACTACCATGAGGTTTGCACACACACGATCATTGTTGATGATTTTACATATTTGAAATATTTACAAATGCAAAACAAATGTGGAAATTAGCCCTAATTTTTGTTTTTGTCTTTTTTAATAATTTGTTTGCTGTAGACCAGGGGTGCCCACACTTTTTCTTTTGAAGAGCCAAAAACTAAACTTGATTGAGGGTGTTTGCCAAAGGTAAATATACCAAACTATTACATTAAAGCATTTTTGGCAATTCCCTAATTTATCGATATTGATTGATTTTTTTTTTTTTTACATTTTATAATGAACTTACAATAAAACATACATGAACTCATTTATAACACAATAGTGTTCAGTGCTAAATATTTAAGTCAAGCTGAACCTGTGTTAGCCTTGATTTGCTCTTCATTGTCTTGTGTATTGTCCTCTATCTTCAAGTGACAGTATTTACATTTTTAAAAATCAGATTCGTGCACAACATTTAACTGAATCATTTGATTTCAGTTGACTTTTCTGTAGCTCAACAATTAAACAAACAAAAAAGGTTACATAGAACTGAATAAAACTGAATAGAATAGAATAGAATAGAATAGAATAGAATAGAATAGAATAGAATAGAATAGAATAGAATAGAATAGAATAGAAATGATGACCTCTGTTGAAGGCATTCATCGCAACCTTCATTTCTAATTCTTCTCAGATGGGATGGTGGGCCAAAATAAAGGTTACAATGGGTCAACTTTGGCCACCTCTGCTCTAGACGTACATCACAATTTGAAAGAAGCGATCTGTCTTCACTAGACTAACTGTCCAATGACCAAAGCTGTCATTGAGGTGGTAAAAAGTACACTACTTAAAGGATCCATATTAATTTAACTTGAAAGGGTTTCCCTCCAATAACTTTGTGTACCATAACATTTCAACTTCATACAAAGTTGTCTGTAAAATAATTATTACTTTCATAAAGTCGAGTGACATATGCATGAAACATTGATTTGATTGTGTAGCAAATACTGTGATAAAATAGTATAAGATTATTTGTCATCTTTTTATGGCATTTGTCTCAAGGGCTGCTACATGCAAAACACACAATAAATACAATAGAATTCAAAGAACTCAACACATACAGTAGAATAATAATAAAAGAAGTTCTCCCATACTTTCAGCACCATTTCGCCACCGCCTATGAGTTCAGGTGTCTTTTCCTATATTAAAAAAGGATGCTCAAGTTTGTGTTGGTAGTAGGATCACAGATTTTGTATAAAAGTGTCAGCAAAATTTGTATGTTAAAAGCTCCTATTTTTTTATGAGATATAAAATGCATCTTTTGTTATTCCAGAATGTGTCTGTGAAGTCTCAGCTCACAATACCATTAGGTCTTTATTATATCCTGCTGAAAATGTCAATTTTTGAGCTAGAGGGATTTTGTTTTGCTTGTGCCTTTAAGCCATGAAGCACTGAACAGTCGCAAACACCAAAGTTAGACTGAATCAGGAAGTTTCCCAATGGTTATTTGATGTAACAGAGTTTAATCACCCTTTCTGCAATGATAAATGAGCCATGCACAAATGCTGTTATGAAATTCGCTGTACACACTTGTTTGTTTAACATATTCCTCTGTTTTTGCACATACTTGTGGCTAATATGACAGCATGCCTACCAGAAAGAATATGCTGCAGAATGAAGATCCATTATGCTACTGTACAATTAAACCTCCACAAATTGTGACACCTGGTGTGGGATTGAAGCGTCCTCATTTATAGTTATGTTTTCGGCTGTAGTGAATTTAGTGATTATAAATTGCATATTGATTAACTGTCTTTTCTTTAGTAAAAACATGCACTGTTTTTTAACTTGTGAAACTTCTTAAAATACAGCAGGATAACATAGAACAGATCATTTAATCCCAGTTTCTTTGCAAACCCAGTCTTGTGGACATGATAATATGTGTTTATTTAAGATATGCAAATTAGCACCTGTCAGCTAATATCAGTGGGCTCTGTTAACCACATGTCTACGTCACAGTGCAGTGGGATTCAAAATCAATGGGAATTGGATCCTGCTTTAATTTTATAATGTACAAATATACTGTATATGTATTGTCTATACAAGACAATGAAGTGGAGGTATGCGTTCGATCTTCATTCGTTTTCATAAAGTTGCAAACGGATTGCTTACCCTGTGAATTTAGGGAAATGCTTGTTTCAGTCTAAATTTTGGTAAAATGTAAACAAACCTAAATACTGTGTAACATTTTAAAAATGACATTTTTAACCCAGCTTTAACGAATAGTTGGGTTAGCCGATATTTACCAAAAATGTAGGTTAAAATAAAATGACCCAGCACATTTTTAAAATGTGCAAAATGTTTTTCTTTTTCTTCACTAATATATTTCAATGGATTTAAAAAGTTTTTAAAATTATATTCCACAGCTGGTATGGTTTATTTGAAGCTGCTTTTATCCTGCTTGCATATCTACTCATTTCTGAACACTAGTTTGACTAAAAGGATTATTCCCAGTCAACATGTGATGGTCATGGTGAAATGAATTCAAACGGCTGCCTCCAAGACTATTGACAAGACTAACACGAGAGAATGGAGAGTGAGTTTATTACGGGTCTTTAGGTTTATATTTACTCCGTGAAAAAGTTAAAGCCTTTACTTTATCATTACTGTTTAAAGGAAGAAAGTGCGGCGGCTGTGTTACCTGATAGTCTTATATTTCACCAAATAAAACATTGATGCAGCCTCTAAAGGTGCCATCCTTCTTACGAGCCAATTCTCAGACAATAGCACTTTGCGGGTAATTTGTTTCAGCCAAGATTTATGGCATTGTAAATATTTAAAATCAAATTTGGCAAAAAGACAGAGATGAATGTCATACCCTAGGGGTGCTGCGGAAGCCTTTCTCTTCTTCTCTCCCTCTTCTACTCTATTTCTCTCCCTCCCGTTCCAGTGTCTTGTTCTTGTTATTACCTCTAGGTGGCAGCACAGCCTTAGTGCTGATTTAATGTGTATTTTAAATGGACTGTACAGATAATGCCTGCGTTTCATTTTAAAGGGTTCATCCGTAATCCTTTATCCTTCCCAAGGAGAGCTTTGAAGGGCCAGAGTGTGTATGGGACTTAAAATCAACCATGCACAAAGAATCCTGGGAATGAAAAGTGTTCAACACTTCCACTCTTCAAAATCATTATTTATAAATAGCCCACTGAAGTGGCCAGATTGAGCACTCTGGCTTGGGATGATGCTCTGGCATAAATGTTCTCGCTCTGAGATGCTCTTCAGAGAGATTGCCATTGGTTGACAGAACAGAGAAGACTTCCAAACATGCCCAGTGTGTGTTTATTAGTGGCCAGTACACTCCAGCACAGTCCCACAGACTTGCATTGGAAGAATTATTGGGAGGAAGTCAAAAATAGACAGTAGTCAAAAGCAATTTTAAGTATTGACTCAAAGTCTTTGGAATGTAGACACTCTGAGGCAATACCTGAAATACAAGAAACCTCCATCTAGAAAAAAGGGATTTAGGGTAAATGAATATGGAGTTGTGTTTAGTATGTGAAAAGCTTTATATTTAGAGAGCCGATCAGAGGGATCAGGTAAAGATGTAACTACTGTATGATCTGATATCATTGTAAGTGATGTCAAACTACAGGAATGGTAATATCAATACCAGAATTTGGCTTTGTAGAAGCTGGATGTTTTAAAATCTGACGTGTTTGATGTATGGGCACAGAAATGCTTCCTCATCTATCTCAGACCAATAGTAAATGTTGAATTTTGGGGCTTGCCCCCTGGCCTGCTGTGATGGATGGCCTGCGTTGAGATGGAGGATAATGGTAGTGTATGAGTAATGTTTTTCAGAGTGCACTGTAAGCCTGTGCAGTTTCTGCTTACCTCTCTGCTGTGACCACCACATACCACTAGAGACTAAAGTGAACTGGTTTTTGCACTGGGATGATAAAAGCGAATGCTTTATGTTATAAATCAGTGTAACATTGTCTCTGCAGTGCACTTGTTGTGTATTTTCTTAATGAGAGGTGTATGTGTGTTTTAGACATAAAGAAAGCACTCTGTGTTAAAGTCCTCCATTAATATTTTATATCCATTTTTTTTTTTACTTAAGAGGAGATATTAATACTGAATGTTTTGTGTTGGTATGTGTTACTGTTGTTGTGACATATTTTACATAAAAAAATATCATAATAAATTGTTGTATTAAAAAATCTTAAATATTGTATTTTATGTTCCACAGATGAATCTGTGACCAGAATGAAGATTCACACATGTTTGGATCAACATTAAGGTACGTTAATTCGACCATATGTAACCGAGTTTATATGTTCTGAATAAAAGTTAGCTTGAGTGCAACAGCAGAAAGCAGGACTGAATAGAGTTGGGAACTTTTACAATTTTATAGTTGTTTAATGTCAATTGTAGTCTTATTTTGCCTTTTTAGGAGTGTTTTCTGCTGCTGTAGGTCATCTGTGATTAGGATTAGGTGATGCTTTATTTTTAGTGATTTTGATTTCTCAAATCTTGTTCTTATTGATTATCTGTTCTAATTCCACTATTCTTATTTTTAAGCAAATACTTCAAGAAAAAGAAAAGTTTTCACTTTTTATTCTTGCCATTTAGGCTCTAAGCAAAAGGCTAACTGTTGCCAAAGACTATATAATACTCAAGACATGTCACTCGTATTGTTTTGAATGGAGAGAAGTATAACAGACAATATGGCTAATATGGCCTAGTGCAGGAGCCAATCATTGATCGCTATATAGCTAAAAAAGCCCGCCTTTTACAAGAGCCAATCATCTATAGACTAACTATACTCCAGGGAAGGGGCTTGGACCAGACATGAGTTTCTGCAGATTTTGTGTGATTTGAACATTTCAAAATGAAACTTACAAGACAAATGTTTGGTTTTATTGGTGGATTCTAATATGAACTTCAATCATAAGATTGACAAGTAGTTTTGGAGAATTTGATGTTTCCCCATTCAGACAGAATGCCCGAGCATATTGCCCGTAAAGCGTTTCAAACATGGCCACCAAGTGAAACGACTTGTCTTAAAGGGACTTTGCTGTTCTCTGACAGTTCACCAAATAATTAAATACATAAGATGTTCATTACAATTTAGAGCTGAATGTCTTTTTATCCATTGTATGAGCAGGTCCTGGCAGATAGATACAACTGTAAAAGGTTCACTGCCGTTGATCATGCAAGATTGACTGAAAAATTCAGGAGTCAATAAACAGAATTGAATCGTATCAAATCCCTGGTTTGTTGAAATTTGAAACTGTTTATTAAAAATGGATACTCAACCCTCTCTGTGATGAGTTGTGCATTCTGAAATACTCAGAACAGGCTGTCTGGCACCAGCAATCATGATGCATCCATAATCACTTAAATTACCTTTATTTCCAATCCAATGCTCAGCTTAACCATCATCAGATAGTCTTGACAATGTCTGGATGAATTAGGTTGTGATTTTCTGATTTGCGTTAAAGCTTATTTGAACAAGTGTACCCAATAAAGTGGCCAGTTCACAATATATGATAAAGCATAAGCATAAACTGCTTAGTTGTATTTTGTAATGTATTTGAACACATACACAACCTCCATCCTAAGCATCGATAGATAATATACACACCATAAATTCAACCTTTTCACTCTTCGTTGATTGAAAAATACTGATATTATCGGGCATTTCAATCTTCTCATACGGACGTTGCCGCTGGGGGGAGCCGTGTTGTGGACAATTTTCTACTTATTCACATACTCTGAAGTTATTAAAAAAAGCAACTAAGCAAGATTAAATGGTTCCATGATGTGTTAGGCATTTGGTAAACAACTGAGTAAAGGAGGGGATGGCACGTGTTTGACTCCCGGAGAGTGGGCACACTGCACTGGGGACCAGGTTTGGCTCTGCCCACTGTAATTAAACCCAGCCCTGGAGCTCTAGCAAGGCCATGTTGGAGACATTAAGGGTCTATGACGTGGTAATCGAATTGCATAAGGCCTTGTGATTAAAATGTGTCTTTGAATGCTCCTTGGTTTGAGCTTGTAAAAATGTGTGAACTATAAATAGTGTATACTTATTACACTTATTAATGTATAGTTATTATTATTATTATTATTATTAGTAGTAGTAGTAGTTTTTTTATATTTCATATTAATTAATATCATTAACATTTTTAGGTATATCGTATATGTACAATAAACTAATAACATTTTTATATTGTTTTAATTTTATTTTGTTTTGCTGCATAAATGTACCGTTGTTGAATCAATTAATTAATTAATTACTTTATTTATTTATTTATTTAATCATTTATTCATTTATTTATTTATTTGTTTATCCATTCATTAATTTATTTATTTAATCATTTATTTATTTATCCATTAATTTATTTATTTAATCATTTAATTATTTATTCATTCATTTATTTATTCTTAGAACTGTAGAATGTTCTTTAAATATCTGAATCATTGTAAACAGTCTAAAAAATAAAAACAAACCAAAACTACTTAAAAAAAACTTAAACATATTACAATGCAACTTCACATTTATCTAAGAAAGTCAATAACTGCTTAAGGTATAAATAAATAAATAAATAAAGTACCATCCATAAGCTTGACACGTTGCATTTGATTTGACTGATCTCTGACCATGTGACTTATCTTGGCCTTTCTTGAATACGTCTAAGAACATGAAATAGACACACACAAACACAAGACAGTGTGTGTGTGATGTAGCCATCCTTCTTCTGCAGATAAAATCAGATAGAGTACACACACACACATTTACCCAGATGACCTCTTCTTTGAGACGAGAACGCTTTATTAGAGCAGTTTGTGACACAGGACACAGGAAATGGATGCCAGACACGATAGATTCCTGGCCTTATCTTGACCTCTGCTTTGGCCTGAGTGTGCCTAGATATGTATTTATATGGCATCTTATTGAAGTAATTAACATTTATAATTAAACCTTTATGTATTTTATATAATTTAATATTGAACCTACATTTCTGTTTATATCTATTTATAAACATGTGGTTTATTTATCTTCCTTAAAATAACATTTGTTTTTAATAGTTTTTTTTTATGTTTTAACTGGGCCATTAGAAAAAATCCTTAGCGTTTAGTCTTTTGTAAGTCTGAAAATTCATTCATAATGGTCTTAAAAAGGTCCTAAAAAGTCTTAAATTTGACTTGATGAAACCTGTAGAAAACCTGAAAATACTAAATAGTAGGGATGCTCAGATCGATCGGCTGAATATTGGTATTGTTCAATAATCATATTTTATTACTCTGTACTCCCCAATCTGGCCACTCTCATGAACCGATCGCAGGTATTTGTTTACGGCTTTAAAAAAAAAAATTTTTTTAACTTGAATGTTTAATAATATATCTTTTTGTAATATACTTATCGCAATAAACAAATATGTATTCATAGTTGTGCATTTCAATTTCTTATGCATCAAATATGCGCTCCACTCTTTTTCATTATTAAAACGTTAAATTCTTCCATTATTTGCCATATTTCTAAATAGCTTTGGTAGTCTTTATACCATTGCTTTTATCTGTTTTATATTATTTTCTGTAAAGCTGCTTCTGACCATGACATATCCACACTAAATAATTATAAGAAACGTGTTTAAGGAATTATATGCAACATTCTTCATTTATTCTCTTGGGTAAGGAGAGATCTCCACTTAAGTGTCATTCTTTGAGGGAAAATGGGCTTTATGCATTATAAAGCTTGAAGCATTGGGAATTGGTACTCTGTATCGGCCGATCACCATGACAAGGAACCGGTACTCTGTATCGGCTGCAAAAATCCTAATCGGAGCATCCTTACTTAATAGTGATATTAAATATTTAATAATAAAAATTAGGTCATTATTTATTTATTATTATTATTAATTCTTCTGATTAACACAAAGGAAGATATTTTAAATGAATCTGTTGATGATAATCATTGATTTCTTTAGACAGAAGAAAAGTTACTGTGGAAATATTATTTTGTGTGTAGCAGGAGAAAGAAACTTTGGAAGAAGTAGATGTTGAGTAAATGATTTTCAGATGAGATTTAGTTTTCAGGCAATGTAATAAATCATGCTTTTTTAAAATTAATTTTTCCAAAGGTTTATGCTTATTTTTTTCAAAGATTAAGAAAAGTATTCTTCAAAATTTATGCAAAAATTAAAAAGAAAGCAAGGGTTTTTAACCGAAGGCATCTTGTAACTCGCTAGATAAAAAAAAAAGGTCTTTAACGCTTGATGGACAGATAAATAAAATAATCTAATCTCAAATAGAATATTTTATGTTCCTGTATTCATTAAGAGTTAGCTGCAAAATGAACACTTCACCCTCAGGACATATTTGTAAATGAATATATGTAACCTTAAATTGTATTTCGTGTGTCTGAAAACGAGTTCATTAATTTGTTTATAATATTTTTTTTTTGTATTTACTTTTTCAGGTAAATTGATTTAAGGATATACATATAAAATAATACATACATACCAATTAAGACCCTTATTATTATTTATTTGTGCAGTGATGGCCTCTGAAACCAAATGGAAAAGAATATGGTGATGTAATGATTGTAATGGGAATGAATCTGCTGTAACGTACTTTATGAGAATGAGCTGTTTTATTGCATGAGTGGCTGATGAGCAGGCTCCAGTCTCACAGTCTCCAGTTAGAGGGCGAGAGGTCAGGATGCTCCAAGATGGTTTATCTCTTCATGAGCTTCCAATCTAAACTCAAATCACAACATTATACCCCTTTCCCCCCCTCTTTCTCTCTCCTAAAAATTCTCCCATCATTTAGTCATGGACATGTAGTTCCAAATATATGCTTTACATTTTAATAGTGAACATTGGAAATATCAAAAATACATGTTGATGTAGATGTAAGCATATATGACAAGCCTGGAGGCTTAAAAAAGGACATGCATACATTACTGTATACAGTATGTATGTATAGAAGGATTTTATGTGACAACCTTTAGAGATTAAAGTAGGAGTAGTCTTTGTGGTATTTGTTACTACTTCTCTTACAATTGTGATTATTTTCTTGTGGTTTAAGAGTTTTATATTTCACTTTGGACTTCTAAAAATAGTTTGTCTTGCAACTGACAATCCCTATATCATAAAACTGAAAGTTCTGTCATCATTCACTTAACCTTGACTTTCCACAAATCGATTTGAGTTTCTTTCTTCTGGTAAACACAAAGTAAGTTTTTTAGAAAAATGTTGGAAACCTGCAACCGTTGACTTGCCTAGTATGGAGGTCGATGGAGACAGGTCTCTTATATTATTCAAAATATTTTCTTTTGTGCTCAACAGTAAAAGGAAATTCATAAAGGTACGGATTTACTTGAGGATGAGAAAATAGTAAGGACAAAATTTTTGGCGGAGTGTATAACTATTAAACTATTACCTATTTGTAGGGGATTCCCATTTTCCCAAGATGTAAAATAAGTCTCTGTTGACCCTAGAGTGTGCATGTAAATTTTCAGCTCAAAATGATTTTCAGCTCATTCAGAGGTGGAAACAAGTGGACGTGCAACAACATGAATCATAAAGTAAATACAAAACAAACGTTTCCATCTGTTGTGCTCCTTTACGCGACTCAACAATCATTGGCTCTCAGCTCCACCCACACTTGTCATAGCTACTGTACCAAGCCGACCAATTACAGAGATTGTGTCGTTGCGACTTGTAGTTAGTTTTTGAAAGGTGCGCATCAGCGTCTGCGTTAGCCACAGCGAGGGCTATGCAACTGCGCAAAGGCTGCGCTGGACCATACACGTGCATACTCAGAAGTATAAATCAGCCTTTAGGCTTTTATCCAAGTTGTGCCTATTTGGTAACTATCACTTTAAATTCAAATGAGATTGTGCTTTCAGGGGGTGGAGCTACAAATGACTATGCGTCGTCATAGCAGCAGATTCAATACAGGACTATGTCAAAAGAAGTGTCTCAGAAGAAGAAAGTATATGGAGACTGTGGTATATATGTGTGGATCCTAAATTTCCACTTTTATTATACCTCTTAGCAGTGGTGCAACGGATCACAAATGTCATGGTTCTGATCACATTGTGTTTTTTAGTCACAGATCAGACCATATTTTCTGATGAGCCAAATACAGGATCAGACAAATGTAATTTGCTTTCCTTTTATTACAGTACTGCAAGACACTTTTGGTTTTAACAAACAGAACTTAAAACAAACAGCACGCTTATGAAATCACAATTTCGTCTTCTCGGATTATGTCTCACAATCATGAGGTTACATAGGAATGGAATTCTGGGAACAAAAGTCAAAAGCATAAGATGTAAACTCAGGATCGGTGTTGTGCTAGTTACTAAAAAAATAGTAAATAGTTACAGTTACTAGTTACTTTATTCAAATAGTAACTCAATTACTTCACCTATTACTTACACCAAAAGGTAATGCATTACTGTTAAAAGTAATTTTTGAGCTAGTTTTCCGAAGAGCATTTTTAATGATTCCATTAATGCCCTTATAACATCACTTCAGTGCTGCATGGAGAATACACTGTTGATCAACTTCACAGTTTTAATTAATTTGCATTCTCACAACTTAAACACAAGACAGACTTAAACAAAAAGTCATCTTTAAACACTAATTTATTAAAGTCAGACCAGCAGCACAAAAATAAGAAAAATACCACAAGGTGATAAACTAGCTGAATAATATATTCAGAAACAAAAAAGAAAAAACTAAAGTTGCTTCAGCATAAAAAGTTTTGTATTAAACCCTTAAACATGTTCTTTCACATCACACCTTTATAAAACGAATAAATAAAAGTAATCTGAATTATCATTCAAAATCATTTTAGTGAAACTCAGCATAAAAAAAGCTAAGCAATTTTCAAACTGACCACATATTAAACTTGGTATGTCAACAACTTATGGAAAGTTAGCTGTGTTTATTCAAAGTCCAAAAACTGCTGTTGTATAACAGCCATAAAAAATGTGTAAAACAATAAAAAAATTAATTACAGCATTTTTTTTTCTGAGCAAAACAACATTATACATTTTTTAAAAACGTGTTCTGAAATATGAAAGAAATGTGTCACTGTGTCTACTAAACTAATATATTTTGTTATACAGATAACAAATGTGTGCTTATTTGTTTAAAACAACAAACATGGTTGTATTAGTAATAGTAATTAATAATAGTAAGGTTAATAAGCTCTCTGTCTCTCTCGTGCGCAAACTCTGTCTCTCTTGCGAGCACGCTTGGCCTCTCTTGCGCGCACCTGGTCTCTGTCATGCGCACTTGGTTTCTGCTTTCGCTTGACTTTTGTCCAGTCTGGCGCCTCATACACAATGCGCTTTTTTTACGGTGGTTTGTTGGCATCCAGCAATCCCACAATTACCACAGTAAACAGGAAGATGTGGGCTAGACTGCAGACAAAATTAATTAACTTACCAAGTAACGGACAAATACATAATATTGTAAGGCTTACAGAGTTACTATATTTAACAAGTAATGCGTTACTGTATTAGTTACTGTAAAAATTAACTCATTACTAGTAACGTGTTATTGCTCAACACTGCTCAGGATGCAATCTTAGAATTATCATAAAAAAAATAAATCAAACAATATTTTATTTTAACATTATTTTTAACATTGAGTTTCGCTGATTTTGGAAAAATATATTTTTTAAAAGGATGCATTGTGAGCTTTAAAGAATTGTAGGAGAGTAAATATCAGAACTGTGAGATGTAAACGTATTTATTTATTACATTCCTGTTGTGGAGACAGACCTTCATAATATATATTTTGAATGTCAAGTGCTTGAATACTTTTTGGATGAACGTTTCCTCCAGGTATTCTATGGTTCTATTGGGGGCAACAAAAGGGACCATGGGTGAATGAAAAGGAGTGGGGGGCAAAAAGAGAAAGATGAGAGGAGAAAAAAAGGTGAGAGAGAGAAGCGGGGAGGAGGGGTAGAAGAGAAGAGCTTTTAAAGCAAGCTGAGCTCTCCGCCGCATCTCTCCTCTTATCTTAATAAGTAATGAGACTGCCATGGGCTGACAATGAAGTATTCTGAGAATAGTTGTAATGTATGGATGTGAATAGAGCGGCCAGGCAGTGATATATAGAGCAAACAGGGATGGAAACAAGTGAGATATTAATGACCCGTTTCCCTGCCAGTTAATGTGGGAGTTACCTGATTACTGGTGTGGGCTGGAGGTAGGAGGGTCATGGATGGCTGGAAGGTGAGATTGAGAAGTTTACTGTGTGTGTGTGTGTGTGCATGTGTGTGTACATGCAGGGATACCTGATCTGCTCTCAGCCTGCTTGGTTTAACCTGCTCTACCACGCTCCATATAAAAGCTGGCATGAAACAATATACTAACATTACCTGCAATTAGCACGAGCTGTTCATCATTACGTGTGCTGAAACAAATGGTTACTCTTGTGTTCTTCTTGAGTGCGACAGCCATAGTGTACATTTAAAAAAAAAAAAAGCATGGTGGGATTTTAAGTAGATTAAGCACACTGTTAAAAATAAAGGTTCTAAAAAAGGACTTTCACAGCCACTTTTCGCTGCTGTTTTGATTTCCCCAAAGAACCTCACCATTCCTACAATGGCAGTGTGAAGAACATTTTAATAATCTAAACCAAAGAATGTTTTTTCCACTATAAACAGCATTTTTGGTGGTGGAAAGGTTTCATGTATTTAAACAGTCTTCACTGAACCATAGAAACCAATAAAGACCCTTGAATTTTAGGAGTTAAGATATTAATACAGGTAATTCAGTAGTTTTTTTAACCAATAGTTCAACCTGAAATTAATTGTCATCATTTGAGTTTATCTTTCTTTCATTAAACACAATAATAAATATTAAATAATAATAAATATTTTGAAGAATGTTGTAAATAGTCAGTAACTTCTCTTGTATACTAGTATATATATTTTTACTTACTGTGGAAGTCAGTGGCTACAAGATACTTCAAAAATATCTTCTTTTGTATTCATAAAGGTATATAATTCATAAAGGTGTTGAACTAATGAGTAAATGGGGAGTGGATTTTCATTTTTGGATGAATGATCCCCTAAAGTTGGTGTCCAAAACGATATGTTACTCTCTCCTTGTGTGTCGCTCTTAGATGTGCTCTGTAAAAGTCCTGTAAAGAAGTGCTTGGGGTCTTTGGGGTGGGCAGCAGTTTTACTAATGTTTTAAAAAACTGGGTGGTCAAAGAAGGGAAATGAATGAGGTAGGCAAGCTGTTGGTGTCACGACAGGAAAGTTGTGGTGCGGGAGAGAAAGAACTTTAAGGCAAAAGTGTGAGTAAGATGTGTATGACAGGCAGTTAAACATGGTCTAATCCAATAAAATAAATGATCAGAACATTTTAATGTTGTATTTGCATTACGTTTACCTTGTCTTTCCTTAAAAATGTAATCCATTACATTTAAATATTTTTGTTAGCTTTATATGATGTCCAGCATACTCCTCAAAGATCTTTTAATTTTTTTTCTGAAGGATGCTTTACAATAATATATTTATGCATTAGATAATATATTTATGCAGTATAATATATTTATGCAGTACCAATTACAAAACTAGAACTAATCTTACAAAATAACTTAAGACCATTGTGCAAAAATTAGAAAACTCAAATTAATATTAGGAGAAATATTTAATGAAAATTTTATGAAGAGGAAAATTTTAGAGAAACATAAATAAATATTACATTTAGTTGAAGTCTTGTAGTCTGTATTTTCTTCTTTACAATAACTCTTTTTATCTTAAATGTAATGTCTTTATGTTTCTAAAGATGTAAGGTGACCAAACACTTATTTTAATGAATAATTCTTCTTATTAACATGTATTGACTATATATAAAAATATTCATTTTCAAGAAGAGGTGTACTCGTTTTTGCTGAGCACTGCATACGCAAATACTTTGTAAAAATAATTTTCTCATCCTAATAATAATATATGGTCTTTATGTATACCACAGGAGGGCAGCAGTGTGACAGGTTGCAAGATTTATCAAATGCAGAGTTATGTTCCATCTACTCCACTTTCAAACCAAATTAATTATTTGAAATATTTTAATTAATTTAATTTTTTGATGTGGTTGCTTAATACAGTTTTGTCTTTTGTCCTTTTTCAGCTTATCTTAAATGTAGCTTTTTTCACTTCTACATGCTTTACCACAGAATAGATTTGAAATGATGACTTTGAACAGATTGATTTGTTTGTCATATCTGCTTATATTTACACAGAGATTGTCAAACATATTCATCGCTCTCTCACCTGAAAATTTTCTGACCTTGAAAGTTTTTTCCTTCTAGTTCAATACAAAATTCTATTCAAATATTTTGTTGGCAAAATATGAACATAATTTATTCATAGGAGATTTAAATTGCACATTGAAATGTTATCTTTTATAATTTGATCATTTATTGATTGAATAATTTTCTTAGATAAACACTTTGCAACAGTTATGGGAAAAGTAATTGATTCATATATTTGGTTTGACAGATTTTGTCAACTTTCAGATTTACTATAATTGTTTTGTTGTTTATTGGTATTTTTTTCTAATGAATTCATTTAATTACAATGTTAGTTGTCGTATTCATCTTTAAATTAAAATATATATTACTTTCCCCCTTCTACCACCATCATGTTTTTGTGTCTTTTGGGGATGGATCAAGCTTGATAGAACAAAATGAACATTAAATTTTCTACAACCACACACAAATGCACTTTTATAACAAATAAATACACAGCCACACTTCTCTAGCTCCACTATTTTGATTTAATACTGAAATTTGATGCAGTGGCACTTCAAATATTGTGGCTTAAGATAAATTGCCCTTGGTTTTCCTCATCTTCAGTCCATTTGGATGAAAGTGTCTGCTTATTGAATAAATGTAAATTATTTCCAAATAAAATTTGCTGAAGTAGTAAGTGGATTTACACTGTAATGGAATATTGACAAAAACAATTAGCGCATTTTTACGTTCATAGATTCAGCAATTGTATTTTGGATAAGCATGCATGCATAATACATTGGGTATTATTATAGTGTTTATAATCAATATTAATTCTGCTTATTTTTGTTGTGTTTCCATTATAAGATATAAACAGGTGCAAATATATTGTTATCCTTTCTCATGACTGAAAAAAATAACAACAACAGCACTTTGAAAATCTCCAGAAATCTGCACAGATGGATAGCTGTAGTAGTTGCACATGGATTATGGAACATGAGGTTTAGAACAACACTGACGTTCTGGATTAAAAAGTTCCGTTCTGTAATAACAGTGGCACACGGGATGCTTGGAAATGCCATTCAAGCACTGGAGAGGTCAATAGTTACAATAACTTTCTCTGTGAAAAAGTAGGAAGAGTGGAGGGAAAAAAAGTAAAGAGACTTGGCCGCATTATCACAAATTGCTTCCAGGTTCTTTCTCAAAGCAAATTATTTCTAAAATTGAGTGCAGACTCTAACACTGTTCCTGCGGAATCAAACAGAGGACTTTGAAGTGCAGAATACAGACTCGTCCATGGAATCGGAGAGCTACACGAGCCCTTAAAGTTCTGCCTCATTTGCACTATCATTCGCTTACCCTCCTTAACTCCCCGTTTTAGTTGGCTTTAATTTTCAACAACAAAGGGAAGATCAGGAATGATTTTGGATCATGGAAAATGTAGGGAATGCTTTAAAAATTACTAGCCTTTTTTTTCTAACGTTCTGCGTGGAAGCTGAATATACTGTGATGCTGATTCACTCCATATTTGGGCGGATTGTCTGATAAAAGTCTGACTTTTATCAAAACGGTTAGTTCAAGTCTACAAGTTAGTTCGCTGTCTGCAAGGACAGAGTTAAAGTGTTCCAATTGATAAAGACTAAATGCAAGAAAGCATGTGTGTGTGTGAGTGTTTTGGGGGTTGGTGGGACATCTGCAAGGAAAATTAATTGAAAACTGCATGTTCCATACAATAGTTTCCTCTATGCTTTCCTAAAGCATTCTTGGAATTTGTCAAACTTAATTTAACAGCATTTGACATGGTATGACTGATCCGGTTACATGCTTATATTTGACAACATCTAACCGATTATCTTTGCAACATCTTTACATGGCTTGATTTGTTTAAGTACCGAAATGTTGCATTTTTTATCGTTGGCTTCTGTTCTGTTATGTGGCTGCTTGATGTTTACATTCTTAAAAATACAGGTTCTTTATTGGCATCAATGGTTCCGTGAAGAAACCCTTTAACCTCCACTGTACATTTTTTTTATATCACAAAATGCTATTCATAATGAAAAAAAAGGTCATCTAGATTATTCAAAACTATGAGAAATCTTTAGGTAACCCAAAAAGGATTCTGAAGCCTCCTTCTCTTGTCAGATTTATTTTTATTGAGCGTGAATTAAATATGTTTTTATTTCAAACCTTGTATTATTGACACATTTAAAGCTCCTAATTGCTCTAAAAACTTCATAGAAAATGTTTTGGTTGTGTTTAGCAGAATGCTTTCGCTTCAGTCGTCATGTAGTAGCAGCGGCCCTAACTGCCTGAGATTAACAGTGGAAAAAGCAATTTAAGGGTGCTAAAAAAGACAACGCAGCACCCGAATCATCTGTGTTTGTATTTCAGCGTTTTATCTCCTCTAAGCGCAAACAAAAAAGTTGCTAACTCCACACTTAGTGCCGTTTACTTCGTGGCGATGTCTGTGTGTATGAGAGCAGGTCCTTGTGTTTTCTCTGTCAGACTCACAGAGCTGTCCTCCTTTTTGCATCATCAAGTTAATGCACATTAAATAGGAGCAGCTTAATCAAATCACAACAGCTCGACGTGTTCACCTGCGTGGGCCGTACATGTTTCAGCTGTAATATCCTGCCCCAGGGTCATATTAACTATGGAAGAGCACACTCCTGCCCCGTGTTCTGCCCGTGGCTAAAATGAAAAGCAAATATTAATAACGGCTGGTGTCTGGGAGTTCAGCCACTCATTTCTCCCTGCTACTACAGTAAATATAGTGTAAATGCTGAACAGACACTTAAGGAGTGCTGATGATATAGGAGGGGAGTCTTTGATTATTTTTGAAATTTGATTAAATTGCTGTTTAAAATTTATATTAGAGATTAGTTTATTGATTGACTGACTGGTTGATTGATTAATTCATACATTTATATTTATAAATAAATAAATTAATTAATTAAAAACGTTAATTGCTTATATTAAAAACACTACCTTTTTGTGGGGCTTGTTTTGGTGGAGTAAACTATTCAACCTTAAATTTGGAAAATCTGGCTTGTATAATAGTTATTTTATATGTATTTTTTGTAATATTAAACAAAAAAGGAGAATGTTTTCCTGTTTTATTAATTCATTTAGTTGTTTTGGATTGAGTAAAACAACAAACATAAAATTTTAGATTCATTTATTCATTTTTTTGATGGATTTATTTATTAATTGATTGCTTTATTGATTCCTTTATTCAACAACAACAACAACAACAACAACAACAAAAAACAATACTAAAATTTATATTTTACTATTCAACCTTGCATTTCAAATTTTTGTTTTTATCTGTTCATTTATTAATCCATTTATAATAATAAAAAAAACATTTAAAAATATATAACTTCAATTCCTACCCTGTAACAAGCGATCAATTACTAGCCTTGAAAAACTCATTACCTTAAAAGCCACAAGTGGACTTTACTTTAAAAAGTGAGTGAACCCATTGTAGTCTCAGCCTCAGATGTCATGCCAAGCACCGCCTACAAAATCTTTGGCTAAATGTCTGATGAATATGACACGGTTTTCTGAAAACTTTTGCAGATCTTCAGTCATCCTCTGATTGGTTTAAATATGTAGGATTTCTGAGAGTCGAAGGTGCAGCAATCTCAATCAACTTGCCTGTAAACAATCAGAGCAGATAAAAAAAGCTGCAATGTTTGTATTGACCACAGTCCTTATTAATAAACGTATAACTTTCTGAGACAAGTGTTTTACTGCCGAGGTATACACTCGCTTGTTTTTGTGAGGATAACTTATAACCATGTGTAAGTAATATGAAACGTTCACATATTTTTTTTCGAGTCTGTTATTTGGGATGTTGAACGTAGGTAAAGTGTCCACTTACAAAGACACTGCAGTCAGCGTAATAGCCTAGTGGTTAGCACGTTGACATTTAGTGTAGTAGCACTTCAGGGCATCCCAAGTTCGAATCCCGGCTTGAGGACATTTCCTGTCCCTATAACCCCTCTCTCTCCCCCACTTCACTTCCTGTCTGAAATACTGTCTTATACACTAAACTTACATCTTTGCTACAACATACCGTTAACTTTAGAAACTTTACATGTAATAGATCAATTTTAACAATTAAAAAACTTACAGGTTGTGGCTCACAATTCACAGTTTTTTATATTCTGGTTGGAGCTGCTCCTTCTTTGAGGAGTTTTTAGCCGAATCCAACACTAAACTAAGAGATTCTAGAAGCTGTCCATTGTCAAATGCTAGTTATATAATTTTTTTTATAATTCTCTGGATTATAATTGAAACTCAATTGTAAACAATTCAAGTGTGTCGTGTCCTTTGGAAGCCCGAAAACAGAAGCAGAACAAGCTCTGTGGAAAAAGCAGCGTTTGGATGACATCTTTGCTTTCTCTGCTATAACATTACAAAACTTTACAGTTCCTCTGGCCCGGCCCCTTCACTGCTTGGGTGTATGCACCGTTGTTTGCTGTAGGCTTTGCTAAGCTAACTCTGTAAAATCCCATCTCCCTTTGCATTGTACTTTGAGCGTCTTACATTCAGAGATGCTGTTTGTTCACACAGCTACATTACACATCAACTTTTTGCTAACAACACATCTGCTAACAAAGTTTAAAATATGATATCATAGTGGACCACCTCTTTACGGTTGTTTTGCTAAAATAATACAAATCATCACTTTACATAGCATCATCGCTAGTTTTTTTTTTGGCTTCTGTTTTAAAATCAAGATGTTAAAAGTTGTTCAAAAATGAAAAGAAAAAGACTGCTCACTGCTGTTGTTTCTTGGTACATTTTTCAGAATTTCCTAAACCATTGCAATGAAAAACTATAGCCTCAAGAAACCAGTTGCCATTGTGAAACGACAGTTTATCTTCCCTGTGTTTTTCCCGAGTCATTTTTACACATTTCGGAAGAGAGATGAACAGTCGAGCGAAGAGATGTACCTAGGCAGCTCTAAGCAGTAATCTCCCAGAGCAGAAAGTGGGTTAGTATTGGACTGTATTTATGAGGGAGAGGGCAGTATGTAATCTTGGATCCAATAGATGGTCCTCACTTCAGTGCTCCCACATTACTACACCAATTACTATGTCTCTCTGTGTGTGTGTTATTAATGGAGATAACCTGCTGGATTGAGAGGGCTCCATATTACCCAATCTGTCTGTGTCCATGGAGACAGAATTAACCCTGCTGAGGTTGAACAGGTCAAAGAGTCAGAATAACCACTAACCACTTTCATTCCTGCTGCGTGGGTGTGGGTGTGAGTGTGTATGTGTGCCTGTTGAACACTGACCTCTGTCACCCCTTGGCCTTTGCATGCAATTGCCAATCATTAACAAAAGGGAACAATTATGGTAATGGTGTACAGAAAAAGCCTACACAACAGCAATAAATGCATCTTGCAGTGGGTAATGTTGTAAGATTACAGGTCGTGACTGTGCTGGTCAGTTTTGTTTGTGTTAGCTTTAATATTTAATTCATATCATTGAGATATGAAATGAGTTTGAATTAATTTTAATTTTTGATATTTTTCTAATTTCTTTTTCAGTTTGAATTATTATTATTATTATTATTATTATTATTTTTAATTTAGGCTCTTTTTAAAATAATTTCAGTTTTATCCATCTCTAGTAAATAACACATGATCAACAAAAAATTAAAGTGACATTTTCTTGGCAACTAGCTAAAATAAAATGATTATTCATTCGTTCATTAATTAATTAATTAATTAATTAATTAATTAATTCATTCATTCATTCATTCATTCATTCATTCATTCATTCATTCAGTCCTTGTATTCATCAGAAGTGGCCACATCGGAATGAACCACCAACTTATCCAGCATATGTTTTGTGCAGCGGATGTCCTTCTAGCTACAACCCAACACCAGGAAACACTCATACACACTTACATTCACACACGTACACTATGGCAAATTTAGCTTATTTAATTCACCTATAGTGTATGTCTTTGGACTGTGGTGGAAACCGGAGCACCCGGAGGAAACCCACATGAATAAAGGGAATGCCAACTGACCCAACTGGGGCTCAAACAGGTACAGGTGAATTGGGTAGGCTAAATTGTCTGTAGTGTATGAGTGTGAATGAGTGTGTATGGATGTTTCCCAGAGATGGGTTGCAGCTGGAAGGGCATCCGCTGTGTAAAACTTATGCTGGATAAGTTGGCGGTTCATTGCTCTGTGGCGACCCCAGATTAATAAAGAGACGAAAGCCGAAAAGAAAATGAATGAATAAATATATTTTATATATGTTTTATTTTATTTTATTTTTAATTTATAATTTTATTTTATTTTATTTTATTTTATTTTATTTTTAATTTAATTTTTAATTAATTTATTTATTTTTAAAATTTTATTCAATGAATTTTAATTTTTAATTAATTGATTTTAATTTTTAACTTTATTAATTTTTTTATTTTATTTATTTTAACATTTTTTTATTTTGTTTTATTTTGTTTATTTTAAATTTTTTATTTAATTTTATATTTTATTAATTTTTTATTTTATTTTATTTATTTTATATTTTATTTTACTTTATTTTTGTTTGCATTTTTTAAATTATTTCATTCACTATTTAATTTAATTTATTTAAAATTTTTATTTTATTTTATTTTTATTTTATTTTTAAAGTTTCATATATTATTTTTTTTTTATATTTTATTTATTTATTTTATTTTATTTTGTTTTTTATTCTATTTTATTTATTTTTCAAATTTTGTTTATTTAATTTTTTATATAATAAAAATTATTTATTATATTTATATTTATTATATTTATTTATTTAATTTAATTTAAATATTTTATTTTATTCTCTAATTCCATTATGTTGTTTTGGACTGCATTCTCAATGTATGAACAGTTGAAACATCCTTGAAAATATCATGTTTTGGGTGTCACAACATCATACAGGTCTGAAACTCTAAATGTGGAGTATGTATCTCAAAACGTTTTAGTAAAAATTATCTCTTTGAATTTTGTGTGATATAAAAACAGCAATATTGATAATATGTATTTTGGAAACATTGAATTAATATCACAGCAAAAACAGCTTTCTTGACTTATCTGTCCTGTTTTGAATGCCAGTCACTCTTCAGTCTTCAGTCTTCCACAAGTTAATAGAGTGACCGGATTGGCTGTAACAAGGTTTATTCATATTAGCATGGCAATGGGGTTCACATCCTGTCAGCAGGCTTTGAGTTATTACTCTCACTCTCTCCCTTTGCGGTTTTTAAGTTTTGTCATCCAGCTTTAAAAACATATTGGTGTTTATGCAATGCACTCTATAATGATCCATCATATGGTTAGAGTCTGAGTATAAGTGTGTGTGTGTGTGTCTCCAGCAACACATAAATAAGAAGCAATAGGACCATCTGTTTGAATTTCTCTCAGTCTCCCAGGAGATACCCATCTGCTTTTACATTATCCATTACAGTTCACAGACACACACACACACACACACACACTGTGACTGGCAACATCGCAGCTCTGCTAACACCCCACAACCTCCCAGACACCCTCACACACACAAACACACACACACAAATCACTCTATCTTGCGTATTTGAGAACACGACACTGGTCTCACCCTCTGTGTGTGTGTGTGTGTGTGTGTGTGTGTGTGTTTGTGTGTGTGTGGAGCATGTTCATTTGAAAGCAGATGTCTGGCTTCCTGCTGGCATGCTTGCTGAATTTTCTCTTGTGCCAAAATGTATCTAAAAGGCATTGTGGTGTTATTTTACTGTAGTCACTTCTGATCTGAGGTGTCACTGAAATCAGCAGTGTTTTCAGAGATGCATTTCAGTCATTCAGAAGGGGGATTTGTGTGTGTCTGTGTGTGTCTGTGTGTGTCTGTGTGTGTCTGTGTGTGTCTGTGTGTGTCTGTGTGTGTCTGTGTGTCTGTGTGTGTCTGTGTGTGTCTGTGTGTGTCTGTGTGTGTCTGTGTGTGTGTGTGTTTGTGTGTGTGTGTGTGTGTCTGTGTCTGTGTCTGTGTGTATGCGCGCGCATTCAGGGTCTGAACATGAAGTGTGTGTGTACTTTTCTGTGTGGAAGGTATGTGTGATGTCAGTTGTTTGTTGAAACCGTTGAACATACTAAGATTTTGTATGTATGCAGCCAGCAAATGGTTATTATTTTTTTCTCTGACATTTGGTTAGAAAAAATGATTTGCTAAGATGGATAAGGTTTTGGATAAATGCCAAGTGTAACTTTTTTTCAAAAGGTCTTAAGTTGGTTTAATTAATTGCAGGAATCACAATATGGATGACAATCATAGGTCAAAATGGCCATTCTTCACTCATATGTGCAAATGTAATTGCTGCAAAAAATGTAAGGGCCAAGCAGATACAGTACCACAAATCAAAAACCATTTTATCATACTTTAATATTCTTAATTTTTTTTTTTTTCGGATTAGTCCCTTTATTAATCTGTGGTTGCAACAGCAGAATGATCCAACCAACTTATCCAGCACGTTTTATGCAGTGGATAATCTTCCAGCTGCAACCCAATCACTGGGAAACACCCACACACTTCCATTCACACTCATACACTTGGGACAATTTAGCTTACGCAATTGACCTATAGCGCATGTCTTTAGACTGTGGGGGAAACCGGAGCACCTGGAGGAAACCCATGCAAACACAGGGAGAACATGCGAACTACACACAGAAATGCCAACCGACCCAGCCGAGGCTCGAACCAGCAGCCTTCTTGCTGTGAGGCGAGATCGCTGACCATTGCGTCACCAGGCTGCCTAATACTTAAACATTTTTATAGTATTTTGTTTGATGTATATATTTATTTAAATTAATGTGTAAAATGTTTACAACAACAGTGAACTCTCTTAGAAAAAAAGGGACAAAATCTGTCACTGGGATGCGGTACCTTTTTAAAAGGTACAGTCTTGTACCGTACAGGTGGACATTGGTATGTTTTTAGTACCTTTAAGGTTTACATTTGTACCTTTTAAGGTACAGTGAGGTACACATTTGTTCTTTTTAGGCATTAATATGTACCTTTAAGGACCTGTTAGGAACAAAAATGTACCGCTTCAGTGACAGATTTTTAACAAAATTTTATTTTTTCTTCTTTTTGGTTTTGTGTTCACGTTGACACTTCTCAAAGGGGTGGTCCAGAGTGTATTGTTATGGCTAACTTGTGTTTATAAGATGCAAAGCAATGTGTGCTCATGCTTCATTTGTAGAAAATCACGTTATTTTTTCATATATCTTACTTTGATTATAGACCGATAATCAGCTAACATGAACAATGTCATATTTTCTAGTTCCTCTGAAATAAAATCTGACAAGTGTCTTTCATATATATTTGGAATAAGCATGTGTAATGTAGAATGCAGGGAAAGCAGCCGCAAAGAGAGACAACGCTGTACGCCGGTGAAGATTGTGGGTGTTTATAGGGGTTTGACTGATAAATATGAATTTGTAGCTAAATTGTTAACGTTGCCAAACAGCATTTCCCATTGTTTACATCCCTGCCACAACATACCATTAACACTAGAAACTATGCATGTAATTGATCAGTTTTAAGAAATAAAAATACTTACAGGTTGTGGCTAACAATCCACAGCTTTATCGGTTAGAGGAGTTTTTTAGCTGTATCCAGCTCTGAACTGAGAGAGATTGTGGAAGTTCTCCTTTGTCAAATGCTAGCTTTATGTATTTTTATAATTCCCTGGAACATAATTAAAATTAAATTGTGGGCATTTGTCTCTTAGTGTCTTGTCCTTTGGAAGCCCAAATACAGAAACAGAAGCTCTGTGGAAATAGCAGCATTTGGGTGGCATCTTAGCTTTCTCTGCTATAACATTAGAGCGCCTCTGGCCACACCCCTTCACTGCGTGGGGTGTATGTACATGGTGTATGCATGAAAACCTGAAGCGTTTGTGATCTCACTAACCCGGATGTATTTTTTTGTAGTCCCCAAACTTTGTTCACTGTGGGCTTTGCTAAGCTAACTCTGTAAAATATAATGTCTCCCTTTGCATTGTACTTAGAGCGTATTACATTCAGAGATTGTTTATGCCAATACATCTACATTAAACATCAACTAAAGTCTAAAATATGATATCGTAGTGGATCACTCCTTTAAAGAATTATGCACCTACACATTTATGGTCTACTTGTACAATCACTTTTTTTCTTTTGTCTTTCTTTTAATATACATATTTTTTGTAAATATATGCATATATGATAACAATAAATTTTTTTTTTTTTTAATTTTTCAAAAAGTTTTTAGGCCCTCAAATGTCTTTGTATCTCTTTTGGCTGTTCACTTACACCATTTTTTTTTACTTGCCCTCAGACTGTTGTTTCACATTGTTTGTGTGCAGACACTGTACTGTATGTATGTGGGAAACAAATCTCAGCCGGTAGACCCTTTCAAATGGACACAGGTGCTTCTTGCGGAGAGTTCATGAGCAGTTCAGAATCTGTGTGGAAACGGCAGTTCTTTGCAACACTTCTCACAGATCCCCTACATCTAACGCATCTCTGCAAGCCAATAATCCCCTTTTCTCCATCCCTGCCTCTCCACCTAGATCAATCCCCGTTCGAAACATCAAATAGAACCGTGCTCTCGTACTTGGTTTTTAGCCTTCTTCCCATTCCCCCTCCTGCGTTTCCAAAAAATCACTTACTAGGTGGTATTAGACAGGCTCGCAAAAGTGTCATTACCAGAGGGACCTTGGGAAAGAGAGGCGAGATAGATTCCTGTCGGTTTGTGGAATATTTCCCCTGCACTAAGCCCCCCACGTTAAGAGCGTGGTATTATTGATAAGACCGTCTTCTCCGGACCGTCCCACTGCCAGGGGACTCACAGGAGAGCAATCCACCCGAGAGCTCTTTCATGTCCGTCTGTGCAGCAGAACAAAGCGAGGATTAAAGCGCTGTCTTTCATCCTGCAGTAGAAGGTGTCAGGAGGAAGGCATCCGGAAAAGAGGTAGTGCCAGAGACGCAGACTGAAATGAAGTGGCACAGCGTAGAAGATCTCGTCAAATCTGCAAATCATTGATTGGTGGCTGAAATGACATTTTGAGGGAAGAAACCAGAAAAATGCATTCTCAGACTGACTGTACAAAAGGCAGATAAAGAAAGGCCTTACATGAATTTGAAACGTCTCAAATAATATGTTACACAAAATATGGATGGACTTAACCAATGCATACAGTCTGAGCCTAAAACACACTGGATTAGCTCAGCTTTTGAGTCTATGGGTTTTTGAATTATTTGTTCATCACATGACAGTGTAACCCCTGTTGGTCCTACACTACCCAACGACCCCTCCGAGCTGGGATTGAACCGGCGACTCTTCGCATGGGAGTCAGATGCTATAACAAGGAGGCTAAAGATCATGGCCTCTAGTGTCTTTCGCTAGAGCACCTTTAGAAGTCAGAGGAGTGAGGTTTACCTGCACAACACTTCACTATAGCTGGCCTCTGTTACACTCATCCTTCTAAACCTCACTCCCATCCTGGTTATGGCACCAATGTAACCCTGTTGGTCCTACATCACCCAACCTGCTCCGAGCTGGGATCGAACAGGCGACTCTTTGCATGGGAGTCGGTTGCTCTAACAAGGAGGCTAAAGACCATGGTCTCTAGTGTCTTTCGCTAGAGCACCTTTAGAAGTCAGAGGAGTGAGGTTTACCTGAACAGCACTTCACTAGATGGCCTTTGTTACAACAGTATGTAGAGAGAGATGACTCAAAACCGAAGACTCAAGAAATGAACGGATCAAATCTTTTTCTGGCTCTAAATGCATATGATTGACTTCTGCCTTTCACATGATTCAAACCCTATGGATGACTCAAAAAACCTGCACAAATGTGCTCATGCGCAAATGAATGAATCACTCCCTGAGAGGACTCCTTGTTCTCGGGCCACAAAAAAAGATTCATTCAAAGTATACTAATTGTTCAAGAACGACCCATCACTAGTAAAATGGTCATTAATTTGAATCATACGTGATTTCAGAAGTGACAAAAATGATCATGTGACGCTAAGAGTAGAGTAATTGTTCCTTTTTTTCTTAAATGTATTGTTTATTACACTCAATATTACTCGGGTAACTTTCTTGATAAACAATGGACCACACTGTGTGCAAGTATAATAGAAAGAACCTAAAATAATACTTTTGGCACTGCGATTAGTTTGTTAGCCATTTTGGTCAGCAGCTGGTATTTTCAACTCATCTTGATACCTTTGTACGGAAAATTCTGGGCAAACAGAGCAGACCTTATTGATCTTTGCAGGCATATATTTCACATTCAGTCTTGTCAATCAACAAGCATTGACAGAGTAAATCGTTTCTAAAGGCAAATCCCGGGCTGATTCTTAACGGAAGCACAGATATGGAGGAAATCATGCTTCATCCATACGGGCGGTTCATAAGTAGATTACCTTTTGTAATTCGTTTTGTTACAGCAGTCAATAAGCGCCCGATGCAAATGCGGTTCATTTGTATCTGAATTGATGTCCTGTCCCCATTAGCTTATGCCTTTAATGCATTCTGCTACATTAGTGAATAGACCTTAGCCGGATTAATCACAAGTTCATTGGGATCATTTGCTTTCCTGCTGCCTAATCGAATCTCTGACATTGGTAATAAGGGCAAATCTCACCTGTCTCCTCAGCCTCTCACAAACAAACAAGAGTGATTCTGACTGCCGACTCCCGATCCGTTTCCATTATTCCCTTCCAACAACATTTTAACATTGATTTTTGACACACAGACACAAAGAATGATATCAGAGCATGACTTAAGTGATTCCTGCCGCTGTTTGTCATTGTTTGTGTTGTCGTGCCGTATTCTGAATTTGATATTCAGGTGGACATGTGCTGCCTGGAGTTGAAGTAGCACTTAGTGTCTCTTATCAGACTCTCTTGCGCCGAGTGTTATAATTAATGACTTTTATGTCTGGAGAATAAAAACCTCTAAATAGGCTGCTCCCACATTATTTATTTAGAGCTAATTAATTAAAGTGGACCTGTATTGAATTCAACAAGGCAAGAGAAAGAAAGAAAAAAGAGAGGGGGGGAAAAATTGGAAAGAGAGAAAGAAGGGCCCATTCTGTTCCCTTACCTCGCTGAAAAGAAGCATCTCAGTTTGTAAAGGTGGTGCGTCTGTTTTTAGCATTTTTGGAGAGATGTTCTGGAAAACCACTAGAGGCAATTGAAAATGGACACAAATGTGAGCTGCTCATTCCAGTGTGAACTTTTTACTGCCTCACTTTTGTGCTTGGTATCTTACCCAATCTGTGATTTTAAGTTTTCGAAAAAGAAACAATAAATGTATGTATTATAATATTCATTGGTGTTAAGGTTGTAGTTACAAAAAATCCATGGTCGTTTCTTTAATTCTATTTCTTAAACTTTCATGTTATCAAATTATGACCTATGTACCCAGCAAACAGTTTTGTGTTTAATATATATTGAATAGACATCAAAATGTAGACGCTGTCAGTGAAAATCTAATAGACCTCTAAGAATGGCCCTAAACGAGACTAGTCGTCAAATAGACAGATTAGACAGACTTTATATAGTCATTCATTTCTGTTTATTTGATTACGAGTCTAGTTTTGGCCTATTCTTAGACTATTCTTAGAAGAAATGCTTGCTTAGTAGTATTATAAAAAAGCAAAAAGCCCCAAGAAGGATAATTTACAGTGAGTTTAGACATTTATTTCAGATGTTAGAACTGTGTTCCTTCATATACTAATGCCTTAACAGGCCTTATTGCTTCTCTAACATGCTTAACACAATACATGTAATGTAATAATAAATAGATGAAATATATATAAAATATATGAGTAAATACAATCATTTTTCAATTATTAAATGACATTCTTCCGGCGTCCATTAATTTATCATGAGGGAAAGATAGAAGAGTCTATTCAATTTAAATAAAATTTAGCCAAATATATGACTTTTACACAATATTCAATTCAATTTGTTTATTTCTATGCCGCTTTTACAATGTAGACTGTGCTAAAGCAGCTTAACATAGAAGTTGTAGTAAATTGAAACTGTGTCAGTCCAGTTTTCAGAGTTAAAGTTCTGTTTAGTTAAATTCAGCTTGGTTTAAATTTCATTGCTGAAAGTCCAAACGTTAAAGAGCAAATCCATCGATGCACAGCTCCACAAGTCTTCACACACTTATATCTCTTTATCTCTCAACAGAGTTTAGTCGTTATGTTCACATTTTTTTTCTATAGAAAGCATACAGGAAATTGAAAACATGTCGTTCACCACAACATGTCCACCATTTACTCACCTTGGTTAAGTGATTTCAAACATTTGAGGGCTTTTTTATTTTTAACACAAGAATAAGATTCCTTGAATGTTGGAAGCTGCTCTTTGTTGTTCTTTTTTGTGAGTGTTCAAGAATGATCTTAAATGGGACAAAAAAAATGGGGCAAAATGTGGGTGTTAAGTTTAAAACTTTTGCACTTAGCAAAGTGTTGACTTACTTGAAATAACTGTCGACAGAAATCAGTAAACGATTACAAAACAGATCATTAAAAACACCCTCTGAAACAATACATGAAACTGCAGCAACATACAATGTAACAATGCTGATTTAATGAGGTCATATGTATACGTTCGTAAGAGTAATTTACTCTTATTTACTTTCAATGGCTTTGGACGTGGATCAAAACTGCAATCAAGAGCTAGAGCTTTGTGTTTTAGAAAAAAAAAAGTTTGTTTTTATTGCTGAGAATATTTTTTTTATTATTATTTTTTGATGCTCTTGCTCAATTGGGAATACATTCATCATATGGTCACAGCTTTTTTGTTTGTGGGACAGTTTTGGATAATGCATACTGCTGTAAATATCCACGATTCAAAAATAGTCCAAACATATGTGGTTTTGGTCAAAACTAAAAACATTCAGTTTTGTTTGGAGCACTCTTTTAGACCCTTTATGTGCACAAAAGCAACATTTGAAATCTGCTGAGCGGTTCTTCATGGCTTAAATTGTTTATATTATCATGTTAAAATATTTATACTTATTTACATTTATTAATTTATATGTTTCTTTTTGAATCATTTTGAAGTGTAGATACATGCAGCAGCACAGATTTTCCAAAACCACCCCACGCACAATGTAGTGCTAATATGCCAATTTGCTGGTACGCATTGAGACGCGTGTCGTGAATTATTCGGGTCATTTCAGTGCGTGATTTGGACTAAGCAGTTGAATCAATGAGCCTCTCTGATGCTCTCTGTGAGGCCTGCTCTCTAATGGCAGTTATAATGGCCGAGCAGCGGAGCCAGGCAGCAGTGTTTTATGCGTTATGGTCATGCTTGGTGGATGCTTTTGGGCTGGAAGAGAGTGTGTCTGGAATAAAAAGGCCTACGTATTGTAACTCACAAGGCCATTGAGAACATGACCAGGAATAACTACAAAAGCACTTGCTTCTTGCCCATTACCCCCACTAGACCTTTGCATTACCATTCACTGACACCCAATAACCAATCAGTATTCAGGATCAATTGCATTACTATAATTTCCCTTATACCTTAAATTTATTTTATCCTTGGAATCGCAGGAAGTTCTGCTTTGCAAAATAACGTTGAAATGTCTCCACACATATCTTTTACTGTGAAGTGTTTGCATTTGTCCTCACTTTTCAATTTTATTAAGACTTCAGATTTTCATAATATTATTACTGAAATTACCTACTTGGCCATGACTGAGTGCGAAATAGATACTCTGGGATAATTTAATCCCACCAGTTATGACATTCTTCTTGTCAATGCCTGCTTTGTTTTATTCATTGACACTATAAGTCTTGGTTTTTCTTTTTCATTTTTAAATGGGTCTTATTGTGCTTTCCCACTTTTTGAATTTAAGTCAGTATGTGGTGTGCATGTTTTGGTATAAAAAAGATATATACAAATCTCAAAGTGCTCCCCAAAGAAAGATTCAAAGGAGTCGCATTACCTTTTTACTGAATTGTATCAAAATTTCAATCATTTAGTAATTAATGCCTTGAGACAAAGAACCATATACAGGAGGTTCATGTTTTAAAATTTTGAGTAATAAGATTTTTTTCATTTGGATTGTGAACTATATATTATACATTTTTATTTAAGTTAAAGATAGACAACAAAAGCTTCTCAATTATAAGGAGATAACATTCTTCAATGTCAGTATTAAAATTAAGTTATTTTGATTTCTATTTCTCTATACAGTATGTGTAAAATAAGTCCAGTTAGTGTGGAATAACAGTATAACTCCAATTCATCATATCACCTTAAACCACTACAGATCTGATTCCTTTATCATAGTTTTAACACAATAACAGAAACCTCGGGTTAAAATTAAGCACTTTTCATGGTTATTATTATTATTATTTTTAAAGTCATCATTATTATTATTATTATTATTTTTTTTTTTTAGAAAAACAGTAAATACAGTATGAACAGTGCACAATATATAGACCTTCTTACAGTACAGGCAATAACAATTAATTATTAACAATAAACATTAAATAAATAAATACAACAGTAAATAATAAATTGCAGATCATGGCTAAATGTTGTGTTTTTTGAAAAGCTGTCGCACCTGTGTATGTACTACTACAAACAGTTCTCACGTTCCTCCATCATCTTACAATATAAATAAATATATAAACAAATAAAGTCTACTTGCCGTATACACTGGACGGGCGGGAATATGCATTGATGCAGCTTTATTATATATGGGATGTGGTTTATTTTGATAGGTTAACTGTTTTTTGGCTGTTTAGAGAGCTTTCATAACATAAGATTCCTCCACTCTGCTTGTTCGGTGGATTTTTCAGTGTTTTTTTATCATGTTTGATTAAAATTTCTCAGATCTTTTTTTTACTCTGTCCTTCCATTTGTACATGTTGGCTCTCCTTTTTTTGCAGAGGATTTGTCTTTTTATGTCCGAATCGGACATGACAGCAAGCGGCATCTCCATTCAACTTAGTGAACATAAAGGATTTTTTTTTTTTCGTGACGCTGTTTTAATGTTTAAAATATCCTCAAACTGTTTCTGTATACAAAGTTCACACATACAATTATTGTCACATGGTTTTTTCATTTAATTTTGTTTTTTTGGACTTGTACGTCTGTTCGTCACACGTACTCAATTAATCAGCTCTAGTTTATTTTACCAATATAAATGTTTTGTTATGCCTGTGTCTGCAAACCTTTATTGATATTTGATCTTCTTCATTAACCAATCGTGAAACGGATAGATCTTGCTGCTTTGGCAAGGGGCACGGCAGTACTGAAACATCTTTTAAGCTTCTCGCCAATCACATCGCTCTGGAACAGCTAACCAATTACAAACTATTTTGTTTTTTTGTAAACTGGTCTTCATCAAAACTGAAATTAATCAAGCAGTTTGTGCTAGGGAGATGCTGGTGTAATTTAAATTATGTGGAAAAAGTCCCCCCCCATCCCCCATTAAAGGACCCCTTTAACTGTACTACCCTAAACAGGTTGTAATTTATTTATTTCCCTACTATTAGTTATGTGTCTGCTTTCAAGCTGTGTGGTTTCGAACTGTTATGTAGTTTGTGTGTGGTATCTTTTCAAGTAAAAATTCTCCCTAACAGCGTCTTTCATTGTAAAAGCAGTCATTGGCCATAACCCTCCAATCAGTGCTGTGGGTTTCCCTTTGTTTCAAAACCAGTCGACCATCTCCCTTCTCTCTGGCCTGCATGCCTTCTGCATCCATCAGCCTAATGGAGGCATAGGAGAAGCTCGCAGTCCAGGAGCAGCAGAGGAGACACGCAAAGAAAACACAGCCACTTTGACCCTTTAAAAATCACCATCAATAACCCCTAGTCAAATGATGTCATGGTTAAGTGTTTGGTGTTGTGTTGACACACCGGCATGACCGTCTGACACATGCATATACACCCACAGAAATGTGCACGCAGGTCTGCTCAATGAAAGATGAAACCGGAAAATCCTGACACTAATGCATCAGTCAGCGGAAAATATTTAAAATGAATCTTTACACGCATATATATGCACACACACATACTCAGAACATAGACATTGCCATCTGACATTAATGAAAATAAGGCTAGAGAGATGAAATTATGTACTAAATTTTTTTTTCATATTTCGAATAACTTGTTAAAATGTCTAAATATGGATGAAAAAATGTTTCATTATCATTCAGTGTAACATTTCTTAAAAAATTAAAAGATTAAGCATATACATAAGAATGTGATCGTACAGATTTTTTCAATTTTAGAATTTTATTATGTTTGAAATCATTTAAAACCTGACAAATGGCTGTTATCTAGTGCTTCATAGAGTATAAAGTGAAATATAAAGATGTTAAATTTCAGTAAATTAGCATTTTAGGGCTGCACTTTTACACTTACATTGAGTTCTAAATATGTTTTTTGTAGAAACTTGTTATTTGGAACAATGCCTTCTTATATTATAATATAATATAGTTAATATAATATAATAACTTTAATTTAATATAACTAATATAATATAATATAATATAATATAATACATATAATTTAATTAATATAATTTAATATAATTATTATAATATAATATAATATAATATAATTAATACAATATAATATAATATGTTCTTATTCCTAATGCAAATGTAGGTAAAAATATTCTACTCTCTTTAATACATGTACGTACAAACACTGATCTATTTAAAATAAAGATAGTATCTTTATCATTCTCCTTTTTCCCTTCTCTCTGTTCTGAGAAAAAAAATGAAGAAAATGATAATGAGATGTTTTAATGATGGTTGACTTTGACTCGAGCTATGTATAATTCATAATAATTGATTGCCCTGTTTTAAAGGAATACCTTTTCCCATGAAAAATGATCCCATTAGCAAGTGTTTAATCCAATCAAAGCTGTCAAAACACACAGGTTCAATTCTATCCTCCTCTCTGTTCAGCGTCATAAGCGCCTTAGATTGATCACCCTCATTTCACCATTGCATTCGGATGTGACATTTCATTCATAATTTTTGGCGTTTTTTTCCCCCGTTGATCCATTTTTTACATTTTAGTAGCTAGAGGGAGATTTTAGCTGAATCGCTTTTGAAGATACATTTTCACAAAGGCAGGTGCTATTCATCTTAAATGGTGAACATTTTCTTGTCTTGAAATAAATTTATAAAATATTGCAGTCCAGTCCAAACAGGTATTTTCTATTTGAGTAAATTATTGGAGTTTAAATAAATAAAAAAGATACCATGATAAATCTGAGCTTACCTAAGAAATGGTTTATTCTATCTATGAGTGTATTATTAAAATGTGAAAGTTAGAATTTTATTTTATTTTTTTAGGTTTTCTTTGTGTGTGGGTGTGTTGCTACTTAGGCCTTTGTCTTTATTGCCTTTGATCGCGCTCTTCCCTCTATCAAATCTCACCCGTGCTGTCTTTTAACAATGCAACCTATATTTCAAGCACACTCTGTGATCAATACCTGTTAAGAGAGGTGTGGGAATGTAATAACACAGTGATTCATGTGTTTTAGACTCCAGCTTTATTTACTATCCTCCATCTCTGTCCTTTGTTTGGTGCTGGTGTTTTAACTCACTCAGAAATTGATTGGTACACAAGGTAATCAGGCACGTATGATCAGATGGAAACTAACGTTTCCCTGTTCATCAGCCTGGGCAAATTACAGCTTAGTCCTGACCTTTGGGCTTCAACTTTTTGACACGCGAACATGTTTACGATTTGTGTGCTGCCATTTCTCGGTAAACGTGTTACGCGAATGCCTCCCAGACAGACAGCAGGAACCAACTTTGCCGTTTACATGTGCTTTAATATTGCTAATAAATTCTAAACCCTGTTTTTGACCCCGTCATAATCGTTTTAACCTGTTTACCTGCTCTTACATCGCTATTGAAGATCTTTACTTATTTGATTGAGTCCAGATCACATCATATTAGAACATGGCAATAATGCTGGATTTGTTTTTAAGTCAATCATCTTGGCACCCGCGATGAAGTCGTGTTGCGTTGGATTAAGACGGTGAGTTATGGTATAGTTTGCGCGAAGATTTGTGACTGTTGTGCATGGCACTCTGTCCGACCGGGCAATTCTGATAAATAAGAATCGAATTTAGTAGCAGCTTTGACACCTTGATTGATAAAAAAGCTCATGGCTAAAGCCTCCCCTCTCTCCCATCTTATTCAGCTCGCGTCAAATGGTTTAAAAATCAATACTGGCCTTGTACACAAGCATCTGTGTCGGTGCTCTGGGGAGGGGATAAAAAAAAGGGAAAGAAAAGAAAAGCAGGGAAAGAAAAACACCTGCTCTCACCATGATGATTACTAATTTTTCCTGTCAGAGATGTTTGAAGACAAAATAATCATTGTGCGTATGGTTTGAGGGCAGGAGAGATTATTGTGTGATCCATTCAGATATCCGGTGAGAGAGGAAATCGCCCCAAAGCAGATGGATTGAGCTGTTGGGTAATACGTCAGAGAGCTGAGGAAATAACTCAATGAATAGACACAATAGCAACCACACAAACCCGCCGTTTTATTACTGCAAGAAGCTGAGCATGATGCTTTTTTTATTGTTGAAGTGGCAAAAAGGCCAACAGATTTCAAGAGAGGCTGAAGTAGGTTTAAGAATGGTTCTGTTACAGTAGCTTGAATTGGAAATGTTGCAGTTTCTCTAGCAAGCTTTGAGCTATTTTTTGATTTTTACTTTTCCCCGCAACATGTTTGATAAGATATTGATGTAAATATATTTGATTTTTTGAGGTATATAGGGTATATGCAGAAGTATGCAGAAGGACTTTTAATTATTCAGTAACCTGGGTCAAAAGATTCTAGTGAACTGTATGCCATTACAAAATTGGCGCATTTAAGGTCTGTTTTCTGATCAACAATCTTCACTGCCTGATTTATATATGACAAAGTCGGTCTCAAAATGTACAAGAAGCGTTGCATTAAAATTACATTCTTCCCCGCCAAGTCTTTAATGGCCTGTTTCCACTGAGTGGTACAGTATGGTACGGTTCAGTATGCTATTATGGCCGTCTTCACTGTCAAAAGGTACCTAAAAGTGAACTGTACCGTACCACTGTACTCTTTCTAAAGGGTACCTAGCACAAAAGGGTACCAAAAGGTGGAGCCAGAAGCCCAACTGAAAGCTATTGGTTTACAGAGAAACGTCACTCGCTTGTTCACAAGCTAGGAAAATGAAAACGAAGGAAGCGTCATTTTTAAATTCACAATAATATATACATATAATAATGAACCATGGTCGAGCCGACCTAAAACAAACCTTGTCCTGGTCTTGATAAACAGGCACAAAGCCAAGAGCAAGAGCAGAATCTACCATGTGCCCCGCAGTTCTTTACAAGGACCTCTAAAACGCGAGCGTTTTTGCGTTTTCACATGCTACAGTATATGTTGTGTGCTATTTTTGAACCTAAATAAGGACTAAAAGTATACTGTGTGTAGTTTTTTTCTGTAATTAGTAACATATCGTAGAATGTAAGGGGCTTTATGTGTTCAAATATGTTGCATGTATTTATTTTATATAATTGCAGATGTTACAGTAGGCTATTTCACACTATCATTGATCTGCATTTATAATTAAATCATGTTCATAGAAAGGTTAGTAATAAACATTTATACACTAGCATTTATGTGTATAAAGCATCTGTTTTGTGAGAAGCACTGAAACTGAAACTTTCTGTCGTACACCACACTATTGGTACCCTTTTGGCAGTGAAAACGCAAGCCTGATAAAGGTGACCCGTATCGCACCGTGCTGTACCAGTTAGTAGAAACAGGCCATAAAATATGAAAATTTATTTTACCCTAGTATTTTCAATGGAGATGGTTGGCGTGTACGTGTAAACGTTTTTTAGGTCTCATTTTCAGCTTGAACAACTAAATAAATGCCGAAGTCTGTTTAATTGATTATATTTTGATTACATTACAACATCAATGCTGTAAAAAGAATCAAATTAAAGAAAAATTCACATTAACCATTCACAGAAGATTTATTGGTATGGAAAGAAACAATAGCTGTGTGTATATAACCTATGATTTACTATCCATTCACTGATATTAATGTGTTTCCAGGCTCCAACACAATCTCACACTCAAAAAATTACATTTGCTGTTTGTTCAAACTACTTATTTAAACTTAGTAAAAACAACACAACTCTTGAGTTTTTTTTTCTGGGACAGCTTATTTGTTTTATGTTCAATCTACTTGAATTTGTAAAAAAGTAAAAAGTTGTCCCAACACTAATCAATTTTTTTGGACTTAGTGGCTAATTCGTATTAATTTGTATGACCTTATCCATACATTTTAGTATGATTTACTCATCCACCAATGAGGGTTGGGGTTTGGGGACATGCCTCCTTTTAAAAATCGTATGGTTTCTTACTAAATAAATAGTATAAATTTTCATTTGACACTTTGCATACAAGATATATAAATGCTTATAATTCCTTGTGAGATTGGGCTGAATAGTATGTAATGTTTCCTATCAGTTGCAAAACTGTCCTTCATCTTCGTCTTGTGTAATGTAAATTTTGTCCGTTATGGTTAAATATGTTAAAAGTGAGCTCAGCCTGATGGCAGACTGGATTTGGGGATTTAACTTTGCTTTTGTTTTACCCACTTGATGACACATTTGGCTGGTTGTGGTTGAAAGGTCTTCCAGGGTCTAATGGTTGAACACCAGAGGCCCCCGCTCTCTCCGCTGAACACGGGTCCTCAGGGGCTGCTAGGGAGGCGGGGGTTGGAGCCTGTGGATAGAGAGATGAGTTGTGGATTATGTGTGAGAGTAATGGATGGGCCTGTCTAAAGGAGAATGGCCTCAATCAGGAGTGACTTAATGATGATGGGCTGCTTGGTTTTGACAGTGACAGACAATCGATTCCCTCAGTGTCGGATGACAAACTGTTTTTATGAATTTAAATGCTCGCCACCTATTCATTTGAGAAATGCGAGGTTATAATGTGTGAATGACAGCTCTCTGCCCTCTGAGTAGAACCGGATGATTAATTGGTAAAAGATTGCAATCTGGATTCGAACACCCACACAATCCTGTTTGAAATGACAATGATTCGGCTTTGTCTGTTGAAATCTTTGACAAGTGCAGTTACAGTCAACATTTAGTTCAGTATTTGAGCCAGAAAGTGAGGAGTTGCCATACGTATGAAACAGGTTCACAAAACAGTATTGTTGTGTTGTGTATGGTCGAAAACAAAATTTTTAGGCCTCCTATAAAAATGTTATTTATTTTTCAAATGTTGTCTAATTGCTGTTTAACAAAGGCTAAATTTTTAACACATTTTTAAACATAATCATTTTAATAAACAATTTCTAATAACTTTTTTTTGTCTCAGTCATGATAACAGTACACAATATTTTATTTGTTATTTTGCAAATATCTATTCAGTTTAAAGTGCGATTTCAATGCTTAACGAGGTTAATTATTGGTTTGTTCTGAAGTAATAAAAATAAATTAATTAAAGGGGGCTAATAATATTGGCCTCAGCAGCTTTTAAGTTATATTTTTAAATATTGTTTTTTATTCTGGCCAAAATAGAAACAGGACTTTTGCTGGCAAAAAAAGGATATACTGTGTTTTTTTTAAACATTACTGGGAGTAAAAACTTAATTGAATTATATAACTGTATGTGAAACTGTATATTTAGAGTATCTAACACAGTATACTGTGATGTTAGTTTATAAATGAGATATAAACACTGATGTTTATGATTAAAATAGTATAAATGGCATTTTAAGAGTAACTTGATGCTTTACATAAACAAACAACCAATAATTATTCAAGTTTATAGCAAATTTACGTGAAATATTCACAAATTATTGACTTAATAAAATGTATTTGATTCATATTCATTCAAGAGATTTGTTCTAAAACACAAGTTCATTTAGTAAGGATGTATTGAACATGATATGAAGATGCAACTTTCATGCGTAGAGATGATTGTGATATCTTGTAAGAGTAAACAGAACAAAAATCAATATAATAGCAGTTTGATTTGCAGAACTACAACTTTCTTTCTTAGAATTGTTTTATCTCAACACTAAAAGTATTAAAATTGATAGTGAATTTAAAAAATGTTTATCTAAAAAAATAATATAAGTCCTCTTCAACTTCACCAATATTTTTTTCAACATTCATTTTACTTCCAAAAAAGAGATTCATGCATCACACTGCAAAAAATGTTTTTCTTACTTAGATTTTTTTTGCTTGTATTAAGGAAAAACTCTCTTAATTTTGGCATATTATTTATCAGAACAAGACAATATTTTTTGCTTGTCTAGAAAATTCTTCTTGATTTAAGAAATTTTAGATATTTGGACTAGAAACAAGACAACAAATCTAAGTAAGAAAATTTTTTTTTTGCAGTGCAGACAGACAGAAATAAAAAAAAGGGTATAATTAAGTCATGACAACACAGATTTTTATGCTACTTAATATGGCTGTGTAATTAATCTAAAATTCGATTTCGATTTCGATTATGGCTTCTAACGATTATGAAAAACCATTAATCGAGATAAACGATTATTGTATCATATACCAAAAGGGCGAAAGACCTGACCGCGTGCTTATGCGTGTGCGCGTGTTGCACACACACATAAGCACGCGGTCAGGATTCGGTCTCATTCGCACGCTGAGACGAGCAGAGGAGCGCAGATATCTAAAGTCATCTTAACATGAGCGCTTTAATGGTCAAATAGGTGTCAAAACGCGGTGATTAGTGATTATTCATATTAACCCTCATTTGCGTAATAAACAAACGAGTTGACAATCAAAAGACACATGAAAGAGAAACCATTAAAGTGACGAAATGCTGCTGCCTGTTTTACATTAATCAAACGACGAGAACATCCCTTACTGCTCTTGACTGAAGGATTTTTGTTGCTAAAGTTTTTTTCTTAGGGCGAAGATGCTTAAATCACAGTTTGTTTTATATTTTTATTCTATTGTATTCTATTGTATTTATTCTATTGTATATATCTATACATTATTCTATTGTATATATATATATATATATATATATATATATATATATATATATATATACACACACACAGTTGCAGTCAGAATTATTAGCCCTCCTGAATATTAGCAACCCTTTTCTCCAATTTCTGTTTAATGGAAAGAAGTTTTTTTAAACTTATTTCTGAACATAGTAGTTTTGATATATCATGTCTAATTACTTATTTTTTCTGGGACACCTTATTTGTTTTATGTTCAATCTACTTGAATTTGTAAAAAAGTAAAAAGTTGTCCCAACACTAATCAATTTTTTTGGACTTAGTGGCTAATTCATATTCATTTGTATGACCTTATCCATACATTTTAGTATGATTTACTCATCCACCAATGAGGGTTGGGGTTTGGGGACATGCCTCCTTTTAAAAATCGTATGTTTTCTTACTAAATAAATAGTATAAATTTTCATTCGACACTTTGCTGACAAGATATATAAATGCTTATAATTTCTAGTGAGATTGGGCTGAATAGTATGTAATGTTTCCTATCAGTTGCAAAACTGTCCTTCATCTTCGTCTTGTGTAATGTAAATTTTGTCCGTTATGGTTAAATATGTTAAAAGTGAGTTTTTTTAAACTTATTTCTGAACATAGTAGTTTTGATATATCATGTCTAATTACTGATTTGTTTTATCTTTGCTATGATGACAGTACATAACATTTTACTAGATGTTTTTTTTAAATAAAAGCATTCAGATTAAAGTGCAATTTAAAGGCTTAATTAGAGTAATTAGACAAGTCATTGTATAACAGTAGTTTCCTCTGCAGATAATCAAAAAGTATATTGCTTAAGGGGGCTAATAATATTGACCTTAAAATCGGTTTCAAAATATGTAAACCTGCTTTTATTCTAGCTAAAATAAAACAAATAAGACTTTCTCCAGAAGAAAAAAAAATATTAGAGGAAATACTGTTAAAATTCCTTGCTCTGTTTAAAGAGCCCATATTATACATGAAATAGGGTCATATCTTGGTTGTAAGGGTCTCCAACAACAGTCTAATATGCATGCAAAGTCAAAAAACACTTTCATGGTCTTATAATCTGCATTTATTTTTACCTAATTATCCCAGCGACTCCCGTATGAATCGTCCAGTGATTCATTTGTTCCCAAACCCCTCCTTAGCGCGAAGCTAATCTGCGCTGATTGGACCGATGACAGTCTGTCACGATTGGTCGACTGCCTTCAGTCAGAGAATGAAATGCCCAATAGCTAATCAGCAATATAAAACGCACTCCATAGTGTAGGCGTGGATTTTAGCTGCCACACACACACACAAACACACACACACACCTCTGGACGACAACGCTCCCGCTTCCACCCGCACCCGCCAGGTTTTAGCCTGAACCCGACCGCTCCCGCTTATATTTAGAATTTCTTGTCCCGGTGCCCGAACCGCCCCGTTTTCTGCCCGCCGCGCCCGATCCCGCTAAAGAGCGGGGGAGAACATAACCGACAATCACCCAGCAAAACAGTCCAGAGACAGCCAGACAGAGCTCTCTCTCTCTCTCTCTCATACGCGCGCACTAACACATACACACAAGCGCCAAGCAGACACACAGGCAGGCAAAGCTCTGTCTCATTCGCATAGCAATATCCACGATATTGCTAGACAGCCCGCTCCCGTCCCAAATTAAACCTGTTACCGACCGCTCCCGCGATTGATTCGGAAATTTATTCCCGCGCCGCAGAAATCTGGCGCGGGGACAGCCGCGGGAATGCAGACCTCTACCACGGAGCTCCGTAAACAAACAGCACGCGTCGCGTTTTTAACGTGACTTTGCACGCGATAAGAGAATATAGCCAGTTAACCTGATACAGTACACGCGGTTACAAGTAACAAATCACAACTAAATACATTTGCAAGCTAGAGTCAACGAGGCAACTTTAATCGCACGTACTTACATTTGAGAAATGGAGGAAGAAACTCATCCTGACGTCCATTAGTAAGTTAATCTTTACTGATCCTTACTTTAACAAACGCAGATGAAGTATTCTTTGTAGCATGTAGTTTCCAGAAGTTTCCAACTGCTTGGCTATAATACTGAGGTTTCATCTCTGGGTAGAGAATCAATAATGTCCATCTGCAGTGTGACTTCAATCGACCGCCATGTTTGTGTGCGTGTGTTTGTGGGTGTGTGTGTGTGTGTGTGTGTGTGTGTGTGTGTGTCTGTCTGGGTTTCTGCGTCAGAGGGCGGGGCCTCAGGTTTGAAATCTCCCGGGTTTGCGCGTGCACGTGAATAACTTGGTTTCGTTCGTACGTCATGGCGAAACACCTAATGAATCGCTATCAAGGCGACTCGTTTGAAGCACTATGAGTCGACTCTTTTATAGATGAATCAACCGTTTTAAACACTGTACTCTTACAGATTTAAGCCTTAGCTGGATACTTCACTTCACTTAGAGCTGTGTTACACACTACATGGAGGGGAATTTTCAAAAACCCATAATATGGGCTCTTTAACATAATTTGGAAAATATTATTTAAAAAAACTAAATTCTCAGGAGCGCTAATAATTTTGACTTTTTTGAGTCTTTATACTTTTTTGTTTTTACATTATAAACTTAACTGTAAACCTATCTAATAATCTCTAGATCAATTTAATCATCAAAATTATTGTTTGTTTAATAATTACTGAATTCTTTGTTACTAATTCAGGCTCAAACATATTAAATTAAATTTAATTTAATTTAATTTAATTTAATTTAATTTAATTTAATTTAATTTAATTTAATTTAATTTAATTTAATTTAATTTAATTCAGAATCAGTTTATCCAGAATCACCCAGCTTCATGTCTTAAAAAGAACTTACTCTACTGTATGTATTTATGTTTGTTTCTCTTTTCTCCATCTTTACACTTGATTGCCTTTCAACTTTCTTTGCCCAAGATGGAATACATATGACTTCTTCACAGAGAAGAAAGCTGAGAACATGTTGTGTATACATAAATGTGTATGTGTGTGTCCTCTTCCCACTCAATAAATGACTCTTCTGCTCAATAAATAACTTTGATGATGTTTATGAAAAGTAATGGCTATTTATAAGGGGTGACGTTAGGCTTTTGAAACTGGGGGAACATGCAGGGGTATCCAGACTGCCTGTGATCGTAATGAGTTTATTGAAATTAAAGTCGAAACCACTCTGGATATTACAGTTAACCTGTCTGCGCTGCTGGACCCTGTCGTAAAACATGCGTTCGCCGCACACTTGCACGTTGACTCCTGCAACCTTTAATGGAAAGCTGAGATGTTCATGCGGAGTGTTTATCAGACTGACTGTCTGTGGCCCGAGGACAACCCTCCATTGAAACACTATACACATCATAACGCTGTCTCGTCCCTTGTATG
>NC_141027.1:37345000-37410000 GCF_052040795.2 Danio rerio
TAAGGACTGTTACACTAGAAGACCCTTTCACCTTATTGATTATAACTTATTGATTACTGGATATTGGTTATAGATAAATAAAAAATTTAACATTTCTATTAAGAAAGAAAGTAAGAAAAGAAAGAAAGAAAGAAAGAAAGAAAGAAAGAAAGAAAGAAAGAAAGAAAGAAAGAAAGAAAGAAAGAAAGAAATTAAGTTTGGGGAAAACAAGTTGACGAGGTAAAGACTTCTGTTAAATTACCACATGAAGATGGTTATCAGCCAATGTCAATGACCAAACCTGGTGTGAAGTACACAAGTAAAAAGAACAAGACCAGGTGGCCTGAAACTTTTTAAAAGTTCTGTTTGATTTAGGAAACCGCTTTATTTCTCATGACTGATTGATGTAAATGAAGACTCCTGGCTGAGGAATTACAAGCCTGATTCTAGGTGAGAGATATGGCTTTATTTCGTCTAGCAGCAAAACAATGACTTATCCATAGCTGCAGGGACGGCCATTCCTCACGCGGTGACATCATCATCCATCATCAGAATTCGGCAACTCTCGATGTGGAGCGGCGAAAAACTCCATCACGATTCCGAGACATCTGAGTCCCACTGTACTCATCTGCACAGCCCTAATGCAGCCTGCTATTAATGAAAAAATAACATATCAAAGAATACAAATGAGTGCTGGAGGACTGCAAGTGCTTCAGAAATGGAGAGATAATTAGACTGTCCGCCGCAGATTGATGGATGCGCCGTAATTGCCTTTGTGTTATTATTTCAGGTCCAGACAAAAAGAAAACGTACTTCTCTTGTCTGCCCACTGTTGAAATTCATTAATCTCATTAATGTGTGGAATTAATATCATTTTATCAGACATTCCAGAACTGCTGGATTTGTGTGCGGCTGCGCAGACCACGGACTGATCCATCACAGAGCGGCTGCTCATCTGTGTTTGTGTGGCCGCATGATTGTATGAATGATTTGGCGTGTTTATTTGGTTTGGCAGCTCGGAGCTGGTTTGTTAGCAGGTGAGCAGTTTGTTTTTAGATCTATATTAGTACATTTGGTAGTTTTTGTTTATTGTTTCTTGTTAATTCATCATGGCCTGCATTGAGAGTGATTACGTCTGTCTAGGAGAACACCTGCTGTAAATACACCCGTTTGGCATCCGTGCTGTACGTTTTGGCCTGTGCAGGTGTTGTGTCAACTGGCTTTCTAGTGTAACCTGTGTTTGTTATACACTGTCTTTTGTGCTAATTTTGGCCTAGTCTGTTTTGATTGGTCTGCTACTTATACTGTTTGTTGACGAAAACAATAACTAAAAAAAGTTCATTACTAATCTGAATTTCATCCCAGAGGCTTCCCTAGAACTCAGGATAGTAGCAGCAGTGTTGACTGTCTCACATCAGTTTGGGCTAAAACATTCAACTTGAGCAGAAGTTTGTGACCAATAGCCACAATAGTGACCAATCATACTTTTCTGTTATAAACATAAATGGCCAATCAGATGCATTTAGATAATTTACAACTGTAAAGATCTGTTCAGTGTACACACATTGTATACTCTTACGAATTCTCTCACATCATAAAAAATGATGTGCTCATATGATGAACTATAACTATAATTAAAAAAACAACAACTATTTTTTTTAAGGCAAGGCAAGTTTATTTATATAGCACATTTCATACACAGTAGCAATTCAAAATGCTTTACATAAAAAGGAATTAATGAGACAAGTATAAAAAAATAATATAAAAACAGATTACAAATGTGTTAAAACAGGTGTTAAAAGAATAAAAAAGAAAAGAAAGTCATAATAGTGTGATCTGTTGGACATAGAACAGTGCTCATTCAGTAAAGGCACAGCTAAGCAGATGTGTTTTCAGTCTTGATTTGAATGTACCTGATGTTGGAGCACATCTGATCATTTCTGGAAGCTGATTCGAGCAGCAGGGGGCATAGTAGCTGAGGGCCGATTCACCCTGCTGTGACTGAACTCTTGTAGTTTCTAGTTTATTTGATCCTAAAGATCTGAGTGATCTGTTAGGTTTGCATTCAGTGAGCATATCTTTAATGTATTGAGGTTCCAGGCCATTTAGTTATTTTTTAGACAAGTAGTAATAATACTAAATAAAAATATATTCTAAATGTAACTAGGAGCCAGTGTAAAGGCCGGAAGACAGGTGTGATGTGCTCTGATTATCTGCTTCTGGTTGCAGTTTTCTGGATGAGCTGCAGATGTCTGACTGTCTTTTCGGGAAGGCCAGTGAGGAGTCCGTTACAGTAATCCACCCTGCTGGTGATAAAAGCATGAAAAGCATGAAGTCCTCACTGGAAACAAAGCATCTAATTCTTGCAATGTTACTCACAGCCCTGCTCCTCAATATCAGTTTCAAAGCAGTAGACCAGTAGACCAGTTCCGAGGGCTTAAAAATCAGAAGTTGTGAAAAAAATCCCACATTCTGCTTGATTGGCCCCACAGTAAATACACATTTTATTATTATAATTTCATAACAATATTGCACTCACAGACATGATTTTATATTACACTGTGCAATAAATTAACATTGGAGAAAAAGAATAGTATAGCTTATAGACATTTCTGTCCCATTTTATATTAAGTGACCATAACTAATATGTACTTGCACTGAAATAAATAATTTGGTAAAATATAATTATTGTGTAAATGCATGTTTTTACATTGTACTTATGCTTGATTAAATACCTGCATATAGGCCTGTCACAATAGTCAATATATCGACTTATTGCACAACACGTGGGCATGTCTTCAATCATTTTTGGGGGTATATATATCGGCAATACATAAAAACAGTTCTAGCCACATTTTGTTTTCATGCGGGTACCTGATGATTGAAAATAGATGATACTTATTTCCTTGCTCTTTTTACAATGGACATTTTTGTCAACATCTATTATTAATATCAGTTTGTTTAGGATATACATTTCACAATCTGATTCCAAGGTCTAATTATACAATTGTTAAAATTAAATTAAATATTCTTAAGAATAAAATATTATGTCTTCTTTGTAAAAGTGTACTTGCATTACAACACTATTGTAGTGTCAATATGGTCTTAAAATAACAATGACATTGTTTATCGCAATACATTTTGATGTTATATATTGTACCACAAAAAAATAGATATCATGACAGACCTACCTGCATGTATTTACATTTATAATTACACTGTTGATCCATTTCTTCACCTTAACCCACCCTTAAATCTACCTATAGCATTAAACCTGTCCTTAACCCTACCCATATGTCACCGCAATAGTACCAGAAGTGTTCTGCAATACGTTTATTTATTTGTATTTATCTTTTAATGTCACTACATATAAAGACACTGAATATAAAGTGAGACTGACATTTTGTGTAAAAAGTGGTTGCATTTTGTGTTAGTAATAATCATAGTGTAGGCCACAATAAGAGCAACTAATGGTAGATTGAGTACTTTGAGTTTCTGTGTTTTGATATAGTTATATTATAGTTACCATAAATATAATACACACAACCGTTTCTGCTGCATTTTGCACTGAAATTTAGCCATAAGGGCTGTACGGTGGTGCAGTGGGTAGCATGTTCGCCTCAGAGCAAGAAGGTCACTGGTTTGAGCCTCAGCTGGGTCAGATGGCATTTCTGTGTGGAGTTTGCATGTTCTCCCTATGTTGGCGTGGGTTTCCACCGGGTGCTACGGTTTCCTCCACAAGTCAAAAGACATGTGGTATTGGTGAATTGGGTAGGCTAAATTGTCTGTAGTGTATGTGTGTGAATGAATGTGTATGGATGTTTCCCAGTGATGTCAGCTGGATAGGGCATCCACTGCATAAAACATATGTTGGATAAGTTGGCGGTTCATTCTGCTGAGGTGACCCAGATTAATAAAGGGACTGAGCCAAAGTTTCTTGAGTATATTAGGAATGGCCAACAATATATAGTATTAGTCCAAACTATTGATTTTTCTTTTATTCCTAAAAAGTAAACATCTTGTTCCATAAAGACATTTTGTAAATGTCCTACTGTAATTATATCAAAACTTCATTTTGGTTAGTAATATGCATTAGTAAGAAATTAATTTAAACTATTTTAAAGGTGATTTTTCTTAATGTTAAAATTTTTTTTCTCCAGATTTGAGATGTTCAAATACTTCTATTTTGGCCAAATACTGTCCTATGCCGACAAACTTTACATCACCAGATCTTTATTCAGCATCTTATTTGATTTACAGTATACTGTTCTGTGAATCTCAGTACAAAAAAAAAAAAACATAAAACAAAACAAAAAACAAAAAACAAACGTACTCTTAATACTGGATGTTCTAAGGTCACACATGTACAGATGCTTTGATCGTGTTTTTTTATGCATTTAATAAGGAATTTAATTTTTTGTGTTATGCATCGTTGAACTTGCCACGGAATTCTCCTCATTGTAGATGGTCTGGTTGATTTCTTTATCCATATGAGTGGATGTGCTGTCTGTTTCTCATTGCTCTTCTGCTGGAGAAACACAGGGTGCTGGACGAGCTCTATCGCAGAGACATGGGCTGATTGAGTGCTGTGACTGCAGGCCATATCTAGCATGTCAGCGGTCACAGTGGCTCCTGTGATTTAGAGCGGAGGAGCATGTCAGGTGAAGGGGGATTGTGCCGTGTGTGGTGTCAAACAGGCCTTGGGTTGTAAGTTATTTCAGGGTTAGCAGAGGTGTGGCACGGAATAAATAAGTCTCTATTTATCCATCCTGTCAGTGGCATCTTAAGTCATTAATTATCAATTAAAATAAATAATGCACTGCAGATTTTATTCTAGCAGTATTTTATTTTCTGTAAATGATCAATGCTAAAATAAGGTGTATTTTGTGTGGACTCTGTTGTGATAGTGTTGCGTATTGTTTGAAAGCAGACCCAGATTGGAAAGTGGAGAGGCTGTTGTGTGCAGTGTAAAAATGATACTCAGATCAATCAAATAATTTGAAAAAAGTATACGTAATATATACAGTTGAAGTCAGAATTATTAAACTACCTGAATTATTATCCCCACTGTTTATTTTTATCCCATTTTCTGTTTAACGCAGAGCACATTTTTTCAACACATTTCTATACATAAGTTTTAATAACTCATTTCTAAAAACTGATTTATTTTATCTTTGCTATGATGACAGTAAATAATAATTTACTATATATTTTTCTAGACACTTTTATATAGCTTTAAGTGACATTTAAAGGTTTAACTAGGTTAATTAGGTTAACTAGGCAGGTTAAGGTAATTAGGCAAATTACTGTATAGCAATGGTTTGTTCTGTAGACTATCGAAAAAAAAAGCTTAAAGGGGCTAATAATTTTGACCTTAAAATGTTTTTTAAAAATTAAAAGCTTTTATTCTAGCTGAACTAAAACAAATAAGACTTTCTCCAGAAGACAAAATATTATCATATATATTTGAATATTTCCTTGCTCTGTTAAACATCACTTGGGAAATATTTAAAAAAGAAACAAATTTAAGGGGGGTTTAATAATTCTGATTTTACTGTTTTGACTGTGTATCTTGGTCCTAATTTTGCCAAGGCATTGTTAATATGAACTGTATAAATAAATTTTAAACTATAATAAAAAAAACTTTGGCAAATTATTAGAAAGATTAATATTTTTTATTGTTATGGTTTAATATTTATTTATAGAATTTATATTAACAATGTCTTGGCAAAATTAGGCCCATTAATATATTTTCGATAAAGATTCTCTAATTTCAGAAATAAATAAAACATTATTGTCAAAAAAAAACAATGATAATATATTTTAATAACTGCTTTCTCATTGTATGCAGTTTAAAATTAAATTATTACTCCAGTCATTATTGGTTTTATTACTGTTACAATAATAATATTAATGATAATAAAAATAATAGTTATTATTTTTGAAAGATCATGTGACTGAAGACTGGAGTAATGAATGTGAAAAAGAATCTTTAAAATCACAGAATCAAATTATTAAATCAAAGTATAAACTACTTTTAAACAGTTGTTTTATAGTGCAATAACATCTCACAATTTTACAACGTGTACTGTATTTGTGATTAAATAAATGCAGCCTTGGTTAAGTGTTTTTAATCTGAAATTTTCATCTAAAATTAGCATTTTCTCAGGCTCCTGTGTGTACTTTAAGTAATTCCACTTTTATGGCAAAGATTAGGTTCTTTTCATGTCCTTTAAAATAAAAAATCAACCATAAAGCATAGGTGTCTGAGAAAAATGCTCATTTAAAGGAAAAAGTCAGATAGCACTTAAAGGTTTTTGCATCTGAACTGTGTCTATATACAAATACACACTGTGACAAAAGTGAATATAAGAATATAAAATGAATATGAAATGTAAGATACATTGAGCCCATATAAACCATCTAATCTAACAAGTGCTTACAACATTATTAGTTGTAATTCAAAGCCTTGGAAACTGAGAGTGCTTTGTAATTTTTTTAAAACTAATTTCATGCTTTAGCTATTCATTATCTTAATTAACCCATGCAAATTAACCCATGTTGTCTTCATTGCTATGAACACCTCATTTTAATTGTAACAGTGTCATTCAACATTTTTCTCTTCAGCTAATGGGGACATGATGGAGGACAGGGTGCCATGGCGATGTCATACCTCATCCTTGGACAGGTGTTTCAGTTTGCGAATGAGAGGAAATGGGATCTTTACACCCAATTTGAAGTGAAGTGAGTGTGCATTTACATGGAGGATATCCCGTGACCCCAGCGTAATGACTTGCAGACTACAGGTGGGCTCAGTTCTGAATGGCACTGATGTGTCATATAAACACACTCGATCACACTTTTCTACTCTGCTACAGGCTCTGTTCATCTCTTAATACTACTGATCTGTCAACAATGAAAATCAGTTTACTGAATTTTTGAAAAATGAAAAATTGCCTCACAAATACAGTATATTTCTTTTGGGTATGCTTTAACATGCAGCTGTATGATGTGGATGTCAGTTGGATTGAAAAAACTAAGTGGTTTTGTGGAGTTTAGTTGTGAAAGACATGATAAGCAGTCACTTTATATGACTTTAAATCGGTTACTTTTGGCACTACTAAGATTTGCGCGTTTGTGTGTAATGTATGAACAAGATTATGGTATACAACTTGTCATGTTTGGAATGAAGAGCATGCGTCACAAGTGGGGCTTTGCTATCAGTTGCTTGTGTTTAGGGCTGCTGTTAACCTCTGTCAGCTTCAAAATAAATGTTTAAAAATAGCTGTAGTGTGATCGCCAAGCAAAACAAATTTCCTGTTGAGCATGTTGGCTGCAAAAGAGAGAAAATGGACATGTTCAATAGTTTTGGGTCAGATTGTTTATTCATAGAATAATGTCTCCCATCAGTGCTCAGCCAAAGTTAATCGCATCCAACATAAAAGTTTGTTTTGACATGAATTAAGTGCGTGAACGGTGTATATTTATTATGTCTATATAAATACCTACAGGCATGCGTATGTTTGAGAATTAATTAATGTTTATTAATTAATAAAATTAATTAATTTATATTTAGATAGGAAATATATGTGTATGATACAAATTAAATATAAATGTAAATATTTATTTAACAAAATTGATTTGTATACTTTTGTTTCCAGTGATTAAGGGTGGGTTATATGTGTTTGTGTCACATATGAGCAATTCCAGCTTTATGGATGTGACATTTGCAGTAAAATCCCAAAACATAAATTGACAGAGGAAGTATATGTTAACATTATATTGAAACATCTCTTTATATTATTCAAAACAACTAGCCACAGAGTTGTGGGAGCAAAAAAAATGTCAATCTGTAACCATTTTTTTATTTTAAATGAAGAAAATAAACATGTGTTATGGATGGGACAAAAAAGTCTGCAAGTTTACAGTAAACAACATACTTTGAAGAAATTCTGCGAATTGAACTGCACAACCCAAAAGAAATAATGCTAATCAAAAGGATAAAAGTTGGCTCACTATAGAACAAAAATGATTGATTTTATTTTGTTACATATTTGCATTTATGAGGAAAAAGCTTCACTATGGATGTACTGTAACATCTCTCTGTTATGTATGTGACAGATGTGAAATTTCCACTTGTGTGACTTTAGTAAATCAAATATAATTGTTTAAAAACACTGACAGATACATTTTTGAGTATTTTTAAAGCATCGTAAAATACAAGATATAATACACAAATACACAAAAAATACACAACAAAATGCAGAAACGGTTTTGCTATTTTTTTCATGGCAAGGTTGAAATTTGCATGGAATTGCTCATACACCTGATAAATATGTGTAGTAAAAAATATCAAGTCAAAACAAACTTTTTTTTTATTTGAATGCTATTATTTGCGATCAATTCTTTCCTGCACTAATTATAATTAATTGTAAGATGATGATAAGTCGTGTTAACTATTCATGAGATGAGAAAAGCTGTAAAATTAATCCTTTAGAAGTTCTTATAACAATTTCTTCTCTATTTTTCTTTCTATTATTTCTATTAGCGTCCAAAGGTGTCAGAGAGGTGGTAAAAAGGTGTTTCAGAAAGAACTATTATCATTTAGTCAGTAATATGTGCTCTTTACTTTTTAAGTCCCCATGAATGCACTAATGCACACCCTTTGAACCACATACACACATAAATGTGTGTCTTTTATGAGGTACTTCCCCAGTAACAGTCTGTATTCCTTTATTTTCTGAACACCTACTGATCCAAATCTTTTGAACAGTAGTACGCATTTTGGCAACACATAGCTTTAATATTTACTCTTGCTCAGACACTGTGATTGCTGCCAGTGTTACATCAGTGTCTCAATCAACATGTTTGTGTAAATTGCAGCCCATTAAATGTAGCCCACATGCTGCGACAAGTGTGAGATCATGCTGTCATCACTAACTGTATCAGTTCTACAGTACATGAGGCTACTGTAAGTTTTTCCCGCTCTTTCTTCTCCCACCCCCCTTTCTTTCTGTGTCGGTCTCCATCCCTCATCCTCAGGCATATGTTGGCCATGTGAGGTGTAGTTTGGCAGGCGTGGCAGAGGCTTGTGGTATTCCTGCGCTGTGACTACAAAAGGGAAACATGGCAGGCAGTGTAAGCCAGCACTGAAAACAGCTGTTCACGCATCCTTTCTCCTTTTAATGACACTTCCGCGGCTGCCCACGGGCAGCTCCAGCTCTGAGTACAACAGCTACTTTTTTTCCCTAAGTAAAAACGCTGTCTGTGTTTAATTGTTGGCAGATTTTTTTTCTCCTCTCCCTCTTATACTGCTGTGTACTCCCTTTCTCTCTCTCCCAGCCATAGCGATTGTTAAGGGTGTTTTTTAGAGACGAATGCAGCTTTAAGATCTTCAACAATGTGTTTGAACCCTGAACAATACTGGGATCCAGAGTGCTGCATTTTTCTCACATCCTTACAGCTTTGTGGAATCTGTCTGCCACATTTTACAATTAAAGGGTTAGTTCACCAAAAAAAATAAAAATAATGAAAATTAAGTCATCATTTACTCAAATTAGTGTTGTTCTAGTATTGAAAGGAATTCTTTTTTTGGTCCAAAAAAGAGAGAGGGAAAAACACTTATCAAAAAATGCTAAATCACAGAATGGTCAAATGTGAACGTTCCCTTTAAACTATTTTGAACAGTTCACACTTAACTGATAATTGATACTAAAGCATACTTGGCATGCTGTCCCGGGAGAGAGCACTGAGCTCAGAATATCATTGAGCCTGGGGCTCCCTCCCGTTTGAAAGGTGAGAGGGGAGTTTGAGCTTTGGTAGGTTTCGAGATATCCCCTGCTTGTGAATGTGCTGAAATTTAGCTGGCTAAGATGCCACTTTGGAATAGTCAATTTACTTATGGTGTATGTCTTTGGACGGTGGGAGGAAACCGGGAAACGTGTGGAAAACCCACGTGAGCATGTGGAGAACATGCAGACTTTGCCCAGAAATGCCAAAGGGGCTGCTGAGGGGCTAAACCAGCGGTGTTCTTGCTATGAGGCGACAGTGATAACCACTGGGCCACCATGCCGCCTTATCAGGAGAAGGTAGGAGTAGGGGTGGAAGGGGGGATTGTACAAGATGAAGATGACTGAAGTGGGAAAACTCTGGTTATTTACAGTGTCTCAGTATTCATCTGATTGGTGCAATATACGAAGCTGATGCGGTACCAGCCGTGTTCAATTATTAGCAAGTGATCCTCTTGAAATTAGTTTATAAATAAACTGCACAAAGTAAATGAATACACTGAGCTCATGGATGTATTAGATGCTTGTACTACACTCATTTCAAAATTTAATTCTTTGCTAAACTGTACCTAATTTGTTGACGTTAAATCACAAAGAATGTTTTTGATTGATGCAGGTGAGGTTAGGGAAGTCAGTTTTTTTTTGTTTAAGTAGTAGTTTGAAAAAATGAAAATTTAATGTTAAATAACGCACCCTCAGCTCATCTAAAGTACAAGCGCTTCATTAAAACATGACACTAGTTTTAAAAACGTTTTAACTGAAGTCGTGGTCCTTGTTGATTTACGAAATGCAAATTAAGATGGAGTCAGAAGCACTCTTCATTTGCCACAAACCTGCTTGTATTTCTTTTTTCAGTTTAACACAGGTTAGTTTAAAAAAGTATTGGAAACCTGTAACCATTTGCTTTTATAGTATTGCTTTTCCTTCTCTGGAAGTCAATGGTTACAGGTTATTGACATTTGTCAAAATATCCTCTTTTGTGTTTAACGGAAAATAGAAACTCATAAGGGTTTGGGACCACTCGAGAGTGAGGAAATAGTGAAGAAATTTTCATTTTTTGGTGAACTGTCAATTAAAGGGATGGCAACGAGTCAGCGGGGTTAGTTAATTTTACTACTGAAATGTACTGCAGTATAATATAGGTAAAAAGTAATTTTATTGTATGAAATGACTTATCAAAATGTTGGTACATGGTTGTTAAAACCCCTTAATGTTTCTTTACAATGTGTCCAGGTATGTGTAAATTGGTATTGTATTTTTTGCATCATTCAGTTCTTTGCCTTGTCTGTTTTTCAGTTTAGCCTTCAGTCTGGGGTTTTAAAGTTGCAGCATTGCAGTCCTCTCTGTCTGTATTTGACATCCTGTCCACTTGGACATCAATAGATGTTGTTGACTAAGGAAAAAATGTTGAGCTGTTTGACATCCAGCATTTTGGATCTGTCGGCGCTGTTGTTTTGAGGCAGCACCACCTCAGACGATGAGTTTGTGTGAGCTGAAGAGAGAGAGGAGTTGTCTTCAGGGACCGAATCATATGAATGTCAAATCTGTCATCCAACCTTTAATTGGAGGTCATTAATCATACAGAACGTCTTGCAGTGAACTGGCCTGTGTTCGGACTCCTGAAGCTTTGTCCTGGCCTTGCTTTCTATGCAAATTTGAAACTTTCAAATTTAATAATCATCTCAGAGAGATTAGAGAATGATTAATGCACATTTATGTTCCATGTCAATTTTTGAATTGACGTCAGTAATTGACTTACTATCTTTACAGCTGCACCTAAAGTCAAAGATCCTGTTCAGAGCTTGTAGATACCAGCAATTACCCCCCGTGATGAACACAGTTGTGTTAAAGGTGAAATGTTCTAAAATGTGCTCTTTAAAAGCATTATGCATTGCATTAACACGTGTAGTAAAGCCTTTTAGTTCAGTGGTATAAATTTCAGAGTTCAGGCCAATATCATGACCCTCAACTCAGCACAATAGATCCTTTGAGCAGATAATCCATAGGGGCTGATTTGTGAGTCATCGTGGGGTGAATTAAACCCAATCATGTCCAAATTAATCATTTCTGCACTTCCACAATAAACCACTGGACTCAGATTGACTTCAGCGTTCCAGTCTTGCATTTTTCATTGAAGGTATATTACCCCTTCAATTTTTTGTTTACACCAACATTAAAAATCTTTCATCATTCTGACCCTCCATTGAATGTTGAGTCCCTTAAAACTCTCATGGTTCAAGATGTTTAAATGTTTTTAAATAGATTTGAACTCTGTGGTTTAATCTGAATCTGCTAAATAGAAATTATTATTTGATCACAGACAGAAAATATTTTGAAGAAATTTGTAAACCTTGGCTTTTTATAGTAATTGTTTTTTTCACTATAGAAGTCAATGGTTGCAGGATTTCAGCTTTCTTCGGAATGTCTTCTTTTTGTGTTCATAGAAATTCATAAAAGTTTGGAACCACTTTTGGGGGGGGGGGTGGTAATTTTGATTAAATTATTTTTTATTTCTATAGCACTTTTTTATGTAAATTGTGTCAAAGCAGCTTGACATAGAAGTTCTTCTAGATTGAAACTGTGTCAGTCCAGTTTTTAGAGTTGAAATTCAGTTTAGTGTAGTTTAATTTTCACTGCTGAGAGTCTAAACACTGTAGAGCAAATGCATTGATGTGCAGCTACACAAGTCCCAAACCAAGCAAACCAGTGGCGAGGAAATAATTCCACCAATTTACATTAAATGTCTACAATGTTGTGAGTACATTTTTGTTTTTGGGTGAACTACCCTATTAAGAATGTATAATTTAAATGTGTTTTGATCAAGCATATCAGAAAATGAAAGAAATGAATTTATTAGTAGCTCCAGCTGCGCTCACTCAGTGAATGGTAAAGTAACACCACCGCTCAATTTCACAGTGTAATGTTTGGAATGTTATTATAAAAAAAAGCCATCAATCATATTCAAGTCCACTCTTCTCACCCTCTCACCTGACTAAGTGTCCCCTCTGTGCAGCCATAAGATTTTGGAAATTAAAAAATTTGAAACAACATTCCCTCAATGACTTCTTTTTCTGCACTGCTTTGATTTGACGTTACCTAGTTGGAATGTTGGAATATTATGGTTATGAATACCTGCTCTTATTACAAGCTGAGAGAGTTACTAATGTGCAAAGCTCGGGCCTTGTCTCTCTTTCGGTGGTCAGCCAAGGGTCAGCTCTCATGATGCCTGAACAGAAACCTGCCCATTATTTGTATTCAATTAACGTTATGAACTGCGCAAATAAAAATCTGATGCCATTTATTGAATAAACACAAATGCAGTTAGTTCCAGTTTCAATACTTCTCTGTTAAGCCGTGTGAATGACAAACCAGTGCAGAAAATACAAGTTCAACATTCATTCATTTTCTTTTCTGCATAGTCCTTTTATTTATCTGGGTTCGCCACAGTGGAACGAACCGCCAACTTATCCAGCATGTTTTACACAGCAGATGCCCTTCCTGTCAGGAAACAGAACGGACACAAGTGCAGGTCTCTTTCAGAATTTATTAGTGACAAAAATGACCCTATTGGGCTTAAGCACAGGGAGAAAAATTCTAATCAAAAATTTATAAAAATAAAAAGTTCAACAAAAACTGCTCCGAAGAGGATATAATTATTACTGGGATCTTTAAAGGGACTCAGGCAAATAAAATTAACAAAATGAAACGAAAACAAACTTCAAGGTTGTTCAGAAGAAAGAGCTAAAAAAAAACTGTCAACAGAAACCGCTCCGTAGAAGGGACAAAATGTCTTTCAGGGTGTAATTTCAAGTTCACTCGGCAGGGGGCGATACAGCGGTATACTGGATCCGGCGGGCGGCAGAGCCGAGAGGGAGAAGAAGAGTGGAGCAGGTGACGGGAGGGAATATTGAAGCCGGGGATCGGAGACAATCGGCCAACCACGGCGGATAAACAAAACAGAAACAGGTCCTGCAGATGACAGAGAGGGGTCAAAAAATGAAGAAATAAAATAAAAGGAAAAACCAACCAGAAGACGGGCTCGAGACAACAGGAACTGACTGGACTGGACTAGTGAAACAGTGCACGCTGACCACAACCAAACGACAACGATCTGACAAATGACAACATGAGGAGAGCGCTTTAAATAGAGGGGAAATTACGGGAAGACAGGTGAGTGAAATTGGTTTAATTGAATAATAGGGATGAGTGGGAAGATGGGAGGAGATGTGTCAAAGCAAGTATGTAATGAGAGAGCGATCAAAACACCACACGTGCTGAAATACATGTAAACAAGTGCAAAACACAAACGAACCCAGGTGATCAGACAGAGGACCTGACAGTACCCCCCCCTCCATGGTCGCCACCGGGCGTACCCTGGGGGGGCTCACCTCGTCTCCGACGGAAGTCCGCAATCAGCGTCCGGTCCAGAATGTCCCGGGCTGGGACCCAACTCCTCTCCTCTGGTCCATAGCCCTCCCAGTCCACCAGGTATTGAACGCCCCTACCCCTTCGTCTGACCTCCAGTAACCTCCTGACAGTGTAAACTGGAGAACCATCCACTAGACGGGGAGGGGGAGGGGTAGGAATAGAGGGAACAAGGGGGGAGGAAAACACAGGTTTAACCCTAGAGACATGAAAAACTGGGTGTACCCGACCAAGCGTATGAGGTAGCTTGAGCTGAACAGCCACAGGACTCAGCACTTTAGTGATCCGGTATGGCCCAATGAACCTGGGTGCCAGCTTGCGTGAGGCTACCCTGAGAGGCAGGTCCTTGGTGGAAAGCCATACCCGTTGACCACAAACATAGTGGGGAGCTGGAGTCCGATGACGATCAGCCGCTGCTTTGGTCCGTCTCCTAGCCTGGGCCAAGGCTTCCTTAGCTTTCCTCCAGGTGCGACGACACCGTTGAACAAAAGCCAAGGCAGACGGGACCGCAGCTTCGGGTTCCTGTGAGGGGAACAGAGGAGGTTGATAGCCAAGACAGCATTGAAATGGCGACATACCCGTAGCAGAAACTGGTAGAGTATTATGGGCATACTCGACCCAGGATAGTTGTTGGCACCAGGAGCTAGGATTATTGGATGTCAGACAGCGGAGAGTACGTTCCAAATCCTGGTTTGCCCGCTCAGACTGCCCGTTGGTCTGGGGATGGAATCCTGAAGACAGACTCGTAGAGGCCCCGATCTGTCGGCAAAATTCCTTCCAAAACCTGGAGACGAATTGGGGGCCCCTATCGGAGACCACATCTACCGGAAGACCATGAATCCGGAACACGTGATCAACCACCACCTGAGCAGTCTCCTTGGCAGAGGGGAGTTTTGGGAGAGGAATGAAATGAGCCGCTTTAGAGAAGCGGTCCACCACCGTGAGAATGACGGTGTTGCCCTTCGATTCAGGTAGGCCAGTGACAAAGTCAAGGGCTAAGTGTGACCAGGGACGGGAAGGGATGGGTAAGGGGCGGAGCAGACCAACAGGAGGGGAATTGGCACTCTTGTTTTGGGCACAAATAGGGCAGGCAAACACAAACCGCCTGACATCCTTGGCCATGGAGGGCCACCAAAATCTTTGACGGATAGTAGCCAGAGATCTCCTGACTCCTGGGTGACAGGCCAGCCTGGATGAGTGACCCCACTGGATAACTTTGGAGCGCAGTGACTGGGGAACAAATAGTTTGCCCGCTGGAGTCCCTCTAGGTATCTGACACTCTCGTACAGCACCCAGAACCTCTCTCTCGATGTCCCAAGAGAGGGAAGCCACCACCACGCCCCTGGGCAGGATGGTGTCAGTTGAAACCTCCCTCTCCGGGGCACTGAACATGCGAGAGAGAGAGTCGGGCTTGGTGTTCTTTGACCCTGGTCTGTACGAGAGTGTAAAGTTGAATCGACTAAAATAAAGGGACCAGCGGGCCTGTCTAGAACTAAGCCTTTTGGCCGTGCTAATATATTCTAAATTCTTGTGGTCTGTCCAGACCACAAAAGGTTGCACTGCACCCTCTAACCAGTGACGCCACTCACCCAGGGCCAGTCTGACTGCCAACAATTCCCGATTACCAATGTCATAATTCCGTTCTGTGGGGCTCAGGCGGTGGGAGAAGAAGGCACAGGGATGCACCTTCTCATCCCGTTGAGACCGTTGTGACAGAACTGCGCCTACTCCGACATCAGAAGCATCCACCTCAACAATAAACTGTCGTTTCGGATCTGGAATAGACAAGACAGGAGCAGAGATAAAACGGGACTTTAAATTATCAAAGGCCTCCTGTGCCTTGCTACCCCAAATGAACGGTACCTTAGGAGAGGTGAGCACTGTTAAGGGTGCAGCAATCTGGCTGAAGTTCCGGATGAATCGCCGATAAAAGTTGGCAAATCCCAGGAACCGCTGCAGTGCCTTACGAGAGTCTGGAGTTGGCCACTCGGCAACAGCTCTTACCTTAGAGGGGTCAGCTTTGATCTCACCCGCCGAAATCACAAACCCCAAGAATGAAACTGACTTAGCATGGAAGACGCACTTCTCCGCCTTAACAAACAATTGATTCTCCAGTAATCGTTGCAGCACCTGACGAACATGCTGAGTGTGTACCTGCATGGAGGGAGAAAATATCAGGATATCATCAAGGTACACAAAGACAAATTGATTTACCATGTCTCTCAGCACGTCATTAACCAGGGCCTGGAAGACAGCCGGGGCATTTGTCAGACCAAACGGAAGGACCCGATATTCAAAGTGTCCCGTAGGGGTGTTAAAGGCGGTCTTCCACTCATCCCCCTCTCGAATACGGATAAGGTGGTAGGCATTCCGGAGGTCAAGCTTAGTGAAGACCTGGGCTCCCTGCAAGAGTTCAAAGGCTGAAGACATGAGAGGTAAGGGATACCTATTCTTTATGGTGATGTCATTCAGCCCTCGATAATCAATACATGGACGAAGGGAGCCGTCCTTCTTCTTAACGAAGAAGAACCCAGCGCCTGCAGGAGACGAGGAAGGGCGGATGAGGCCAGCTTTAAGGGATTCATCTATATATTTGTCCATGGCCTCTCTTTCAGGACTAGAAAGGGAATACAAGTGACCCTTAGGCGGAGAAGTGCCTGGGAGGAGTTCTATGGCACAGTCATAGGGTCGGTGAGGAGGCAAGGATGTGGCCCGGGACTTGCTGAACACCAGACCCAGATCGCGGTACTCCGCCGGAACCCCTGTCAGATCCGCTGCATTCACCTGAAAAACAGGACACACAGAAACAGGAAACGGGGCAGGACCAAGACAAGACTCAAGACAAGACTGACTCCAGGACAAAACTGAATTTCCAGACCAATCCACATGAGGACCATGCTGCACCAACCAGGGATGTCCCAAAATTATGGGAGCATTGGGAGAGTCAAGAAGGTACAGTGTGGTAACCTCACGGTGATTTCCAGATATAACAAGACTTACGGAGGGAGTAGCATGGGAGATAGTAGCAATCAGGGTACCATCAAGGGAACGGGCAGGGATAGGATCAGGGAGAGGAATGGCTGGAATACCCCACTGGCTGGCCACAGAGCTGTCCATGAAGTTTCCTTCTGCTCCCGAGTCGAGGAGAGCAGAACAGGCATTGGTAGAACCTCTATACTGAATCAGTGCGGGTAGCAGAGTACGGGAGGAGGGGGAGTGAAGGGGAATAGCGCCCACCAGGATCCCCCGTTTCACTGGTGGGCTTTGGCTTTTGCTGGGCAGACTGCGGCAAAGTGTCCTGGTTTGCCACAATAAAGGCACAAACCCCGGGCCAGACGTAGTTGTTTCTCTTGGGGTGTTAATCGCAAACGACCCACTTGCATGGGTTCAGGGTCATGTGCAGCAGGAAATGTGGAAGATGAAAGGGTGCCCTCCACCCTGCCAGAGGAGCGGGTCAGCTTACGTTGTTGTCGGCGATTGAGGCGAACCTCGATGCGTAGAGCCAGATTAATGAGATCGTCAAAGTTGTGTGGCAGTTCGTGAGTGGCGAGCTCATCCTGGATGTCCTCCTCAAGGCCTGCACGGAAAATGGATCGACATGCCCCCTCATTCCAGTCACAGGATGCTGCTAGGGTTTTGAACAAGATGGCATACTCCGTGACCGATCGCCCACTCTGATGGAGGCGAGCGAGCTGATCCGCAGCCTCCTGTCCTCTGGCAGACCGGTCAAATAGTCTCATCATCTCAAGTCGGAGATCATTAAAAGAGGCGCAACAGGGGGCTCTTGTTTCCCAAACGGATGTTCCCCATTCACGGGCCTTACCAGTAAGGCGGGTCAACACAAAGGCCACCTTAGTCTCTTCAGCATCATACATGCGTGGTTGAAGGGCAAATACCACCGAACATTGTGCCAAGAAGGCCCGACATGAGTTAGGGTCCCCATCATATGGTGGTGGATTATTACAACGTGGTTCAGGCTCAAGGCGAAAACCTTGCCGTGTGGTTTCATACTGGAGTTCCTGCAAGCGATTGGTAAGTTCAGCCACCTGATTGGAAAGCACTTCCACCTCTCTGCTGGTGTTGCTGAGTCGGGTCTCATGTTGGCCCAAAAGCACCCCCTGCTGGGCAACTGCTGCTCTGACAGGATCTGGACCTGCTGTGTCCATAGTGGTCAGATCGTTCTGTCAGGAAACAGAACGGACACAAGTGCAGGTCTCTTTCAGAATTTATTAGTGACAAAAATGACCCTATTGGGCTTAAGCACAGGGAGAAAAATTCTAATCAAAAATTTATAAAAATAAAAAGTTCAACAAAAACTGCTCCGAAGAGGATATAATTATTACTGGGATCTTTAAAGGGACTCAGGCAAATAAAATTAACAAAATGAAACGAAAACAAACTTCAAGGTTGTTCAGAAGAAAGAGCTAAAAAAAAACTGTCAACAGAAACCGCTCCGTAGAAGGGACAAAATGTCTTTCAGGGTGTAATTTCAAGTTCACTCGGCAGGGGGCGATACAGCGGTATACTGGATCCGGCGGGCGGCAGAGCCGAGAGGGAGAAGAAGAGTGGAGCAGGTGACGGGAGGGAATATTGAAGCCGGGGATCGGAGACAATCGGCCAACCACGGCGGATAAACAAAACAGAAACAGGTCCTGCAGATGACAGAGAGGGGTCAAAAAATGAAGAAATAAAATAAAAGGAAAAACCAACCAGAAGACGGGCTCGAGACAACAGGAACTGACTGGACTGGACTAGTGAAACAGTGCACGCTGACCACAACCAAACGACAACGATCTGACAAATGACAACATGAGGAGAGCGCTTTAAATAGAGGGGAAATTACGGGAAGACAGGTGAGTGAAATTGGTTTAATTGAATAATAGGGATGAGTGGGAAGATGGGAGGAGATGTGTCAAAGCAAGTATGTAATGAGAGAGCGATCAAAACACCACACGTGCTGAAATACATGTAAACAAGTGCAAAACACAAACGAACCCAGGTGATCAGACAGAGGACCTGACACTTCCAGCTGCAAACCATCACTGGGAAACCCCCATACGCTCCTATTCTCACACATACACTTTGAATAATTTACCTTGTTCAATTTACCTATAAGGCATGTCTTCGGACTGTGGTGGAAAACCATGCGAACATGGGGAGAACATGTAAACGCCACACAAAAATCCCAACTGACCCAGCCGAAGCTTGAACCAGTGACCTTCTTGCTGTAAAGTGGTCATGCCACCCACTGCGCCACCGTGACACCCCTAAGTTGAACATTCATTAATAAATTTTCTTGTCGGCTTAGTCCCTTTATTAATCCGAGGTCGCCACAGCGGAATGAACTGCCAACATATTCAGCAAGTTTTTACGCAGCGGATGCCCTTCCAGCCACAGCCCATCTCTGGCAAATAAGTTGAACATGAGTAGTTAAAAATAAACAGTTTGTCGATTCTAAAATGTAGAACTAATACTAATAAAGGTGTCGGAGAAGTGATGAGAAGACATCAATCATGAACTCATGAGTGTGGTTTAGGCGCACACACACATATGCACAAAGAGAGTCACTTATATGCACGCCATCACAGAATCTTAACATCATGTATAGACTCCCATGTATAGCAGCACACTGTACTCTTTCAGCACTTTATAATGGTTTTCACGCACACTTTCATTTAAAATCAGCATGATCATATAGCATTCTACATTGAAAAATGTATGCAACCTATATCACTGCAACACATAAAAATACATTTTTAATGAATTAAATTAAATACATTAAATATTTTTAGGGGTGACAACAATTTAAAATTGAAATCCATGCCTTCGTCGTTACTCACCTGGGGATAAGTGGGTCTTCTTTGGCCCGTCTGCAGTTGGTGCAAAATTATGCAGCACATCTTTTAACAGGGAGTCACAATGTTTGATCATATTACGCCGAATTCATTTTTGTTTGTTTTTAAATCCTTAAATGGTCCCCCCCCACACTACTTACCTTATTCTTTGCCGACGAGCGGGTGCAGCCATTTGAATCTTTTTGGCTCGAGAGTTCAGGTCTCATTCACTTCCATTAATTTTTAGACGTTAAAAACTGCTCGTTACGCTGCTCGTTACGCTGTTTCTTATTATATTATTCTACTTGGTCTGTATAGTAATAAAAACATTTGTTTGTAGAGCAAGTAGTTTGACCGTTTTCTGCCGCTTATTATCCCTAGTCATTTCTCCCATAGGCTACTTAGTCGTAAGTTCTAAAACAATCGAGAAAACAGGCGCACTTCCGCATTTTAGAATAAGGTCAATATATTTGAACTTTTAAGCAGGTCAGACACCGAATGCGCCGCTCAGCGCCGCGCCGCGGTGCACACATGACAGTTGGAAGTATCACACACCAGACGCGCACATTCGAATGATATTTAAAATGAAACTATTCAGATGATGCTCTGTGGTGTGGCAGAAATATGAACAGTGTCCTAAGTCGTGGCTGGGCGCCATGGACAGAATTCTAAAATGCATGGCGCTGCATGGCGCGACACTGTGTCGCCAATCGGTGCTTCTGGTGTGCGACCTGCTTTACACCCCCATATACCGTCGCATGCTCTTAGATCAGCAGATCAGCTGCTTCTTAGAGACCCAATAACCAGACATAAGCTTAGAGGTGACTGTGCATTTGCGGTGGCTGCCCCCAAAATATGGAATGCTATACCTCTTTACTTTAGACAGGTCCCTTCGCTGTCTGTGTTTAAATCGCATCTTAAAACTTACCTTTTCTCCCTGGCCTTTGACACCTGATCTGATATTTGTTAGATAGTGTATATGTACAGTACATCCGGAAAGTATTCATAGAGCTTTACTCTTTTCACAATTTTTTTTATGTACAGCTAAAATGTATAAAATTAATTTATTTTCTTCAAAATTCCACAAACAATACCCCAATGTGATTTTTTTTTTTTTTTTTGAAATTGTTACAAATTTATTAAAAATATTTACAGCAGCTTAATTGGAGTTTACCTGTGGTAAATTTAGTTGTTTGAGCACTATTTGAAAAGCCATACACCTGTCTATATAAGGTCCCAGGGTTGACAGTGGATGTCAAAGTTCAAACCAAGCATGAAGACAAAGGAATTGTCTGTAGACCACCGAGACAGGATTGTCTCGATGCAAAAGGCTGGGGAAGGTTACAGAAAAATTTCTGCTCCTCTGAAAGTTCCAATGAGCACAGTGGCTTCCATCATCCATAACAGGAAGATGTTTGGAACCTCCAGGACTCTTCCCAGAACTGGCCGGCCAGCTAAGTTGAGTGATCAGGGGAGAAGGGCCTTAGTCAGGGAGGTAATCAATAAACAGATGGTCACTCTGTCTGACCTCCAACGTTCTTCTGTGGAGAAAAGAGAGTGGCCAGACAGAAGCCACTCCCAACCTGGAATTTGCCAAAAGGCATCTGAAGAACTCTCAAGCCCATAAGAAACAAAATTCTCTGGTCTGATGAGACTAAAATTGAACTTGTTGCAGTGAATGCCAGGCGTTACATTTAGAGAAAACCAGGCACCGCTCATCACCAGGCTAATATCATTCCTAGAGTGAAGCATAGTGGTGGCAGCATCATGCTGTGGGGATGTTTTTCAGCAGCAGGAACTGGAAGACTAGTCAAGATAGAAGGAAAGATGAATGCAGCAATGTACAAAGACGTCTCTGAATGAAAACCTGCTTTTCAGAGTGCTCTTGACCTCAGACTGGGGCGACGGTTCATCTTCCAGCAGGATAATGACCCAAAGCACACCGCCAAGATATCAATGGAGTGGCTTCATAACAACTTGGTGAATGTCTTTGAGTGGCCCAGCCAGAGCCCAGATCTAAATCCTATTGAACATCCCTGGAGAGATCTGAAAATGGCTGGACACCATCGCTTTCCGTCCAACCTGATAGAGCTTGAGAGGTACTGCAAAGAGGAATGGTCGAAAATTCCCCAAAGACAGGTGTGCCAAGCCTGCAGAATCATATTCTAAAAGACTTGAGGCAGTAATTGCTGCCAAAGGTGCATCAATAAAGTATTGAGCAAATGCTGTGAATACTGATGTACATGTGATTTTTAAGCTTTTTATTTTTAATAAAATTATAACAATTTCAATAATTTTTTTTTTTCAAATTGTCATTATAGGGTATTGTGTGTATAGGATTTTGAGGACATAAATGAATTTAATCCATTTTGGAATAAAGCTGTAACATAAATAAATGTGGTAAAAGTGCTACAGTATGAATGCTTTCCGGATGCACTGTATGCCTTACATGTGCAGTTGTTATTTATTTGAATGTATACTGTGTACTGTGTGTGTGTGTGTGTGTGTGTGTGTGTGTGTGTGTGTGTGTGTGTGTGTGTGTGTGTGTGTGTGTGTGTGTGTGTGTTACTTCTTTTTTTTTTTATTCTGTTATAATTTTCATTTTACTGTTCAGCACTTTAGTCTGCTGCTTGGTGATTGTAAAGTGCCTTATAAATGAAGTTGAATGAATGAATTTTTGTTTGTTTGTTTGTCTGTATTTTGCACTGTCATTTTTTTTGCAATTTCTGTAATTTATATTGTCTGGAGCCAGCACCTAAGCTTTTCACTCATCATAGCACACGTGCTGCTGATGATACAATAAAAGTGATTTAATTTGATTTGATTTTGATGAAGAAAATACATCATTTTTAAATGTAACTAAAGAAATTTCTGGGAGCGTTTGGTTTCGGAGTATGGTTGTGGTAAGCGGACAGAATACAAAATGTGTGTGTGTGTTGTGAAAGGTTAGAGGGGTCATGTATACTCCGATGCACACAGTGGAGGGGTCAATGTATACTCCTATGCAACAGTTGGTCCATTAGGGCTACTTTGTCCTGAGCATAATCATATGTCAGTGGCTTGAATAAAAAATGGTTTAATATACATGTTATACTAAATATATATGCAATATATTATATGCAATAATATTGTTGATTTTTGGCAAATTGTTAAATATAATCAAAGTCCTATTAGTTGGCAGAAGTATATTTGTACAGCATGTGCAGCATTCAGAACATAATACCATATAAACATGCAATGTTTATACAACATTTGTTAATATCTCCTCAGGAAATCCAAACATCCATGAGAAAATTGTATTTTACAGTATATGTTTTTTAATTTTGGAAATGCCACCTGGCTTTAGTGCTATTAATACTTCCACCAATTCAAATTTTTTTGGACCCTCAAGCAAAGCACAAGGACCATGAAGATGATCACAACTGAGTCATCTGACTGATCGTTGTCTGAGTGTGTGTATGAGTAAATGGGGGGCTTGAGAAAATACGAAAAAGAGAGATGGCTGTGTTTAAGAGTGAGAGAGTTCATTTTGGGGTTAATTTTCCATTCATTTTTCATTTTTGTGATCATTTCTAATCACTGGCCTGATGAGAGCTGCCTCTGGGCAGTTTGATAACTGTTATTCCATAGTGAATAGCCTCCATTTTTAAACAGAGGATGTTATGATAGCTGGGGTCAAATGGAGAGGTCACTCTTCATTCAGATAAAAGGAGGAGGAAATGACACGTTAATGGCCGCTGCCTGTCATGGTGGTCCCACACAGAGTCATCCAGCTGTTGCTTGGGTACAGCAGAGGATCATGGGTAAAGGGTAAAATGTATTTAATGCCCAGTTTCCATTAGGGTTTTGTATCAGAAATTACTTTTACAATTCAAGCTTGTTATTTCTGACTGAAAAGGGATAACAAATGAGAGTGGCATCAAATATATGAAAAACTCACAAGACAATGTGAAGTTATGTTGTTGATCAGTGGCTATACAGTAGATTTGCATAGCTAAAAATGTGTTAGTTAATTATTCTGTATTTATTCTGTAAAAAATGGTGAGTTCCACAGAATCGATTTGTTTTGGGTCAACATGAAGGAATTAAGTTAACTTTTAAATTTTTACAAATTTAAGTGGATCGAACATACTTTATAACAATTAAGTTGTTCCAAAAAACTCAACAATTGTGTGTTTCAGCTCATTTTAAAAAAGTAGTTTGTGCAAACAACAAATGTAATTTTTTTGAGTGTGGAACAACAGTCTCAACATCAAGTCTTTAAAGAAACGAAGAATCTTATTCTTATTGATTTAATGTGAATTTTATTCACATTATTTATTCATTCATTCATTTTCCTTCGGCTTAGTCCCTTTATTCATCAGGGGTCGCCACATCGAATAAACCGCCTATTTATTCAGCATTTGTTTTACACAGCGGATTCCCTTGCAGCTGCAACCGAGTACTGGGAAACATCCATACACACTCATTCACACGCATACACTACAACAAGTTTAGCTTATTCTTTTCACCGCATAGCGCATGTCTTTGGATTGTTGGGAAAAACGTAGCACCTGGAGGAAACCCATGCAAACTCCACACAGAAATTTACTGTAAAAAATACAGTAGAATGTTTTTCAGTTACTGGTAGCAATAACCATAAAATTCACGGGAAAAAACGTAAGCTGTGGTTGACAGAAATCTATTGTTAAAAATACGGTAGAGGTGTTTTTCAGTTTATGATATAATAATGAGAATTGTAAAATACATGGTAAAAACTGGCTACTTTGGTTGCCAGGAATCTACTGTTAAAAATACAGTAGAACTGATTTCAATTTACAGTATACATAATACAGTATAACTTTAAAAGAATAGCACAAACTGTCTGGTCAGTATAAAAACACTAGAATGTCTATAGTAGTTCCCCCCAAAGATAGTTGTGTAAACTTGTGTAGATCAATGTAAATATGTGCTTTTATACAAATACATTAAATGCACATTTTAAATTTGTTTTTTAGTTTATAAATATTTGTATTATATTATTTTATTTAACACCACAGGTACAAAATACAAAACAAACATAAAAACATCTATTCCTTCTTCATTGCAAAAACACATCAAGTCTCTGCCTTTTACACAAAGAACAAGCTCCTGGACTGCAATCAGTCTGGCTTCAGAAGCCGACATTAGACATATTCAGCTATGCTTTGGCTTGTTGAAGCCTGACTTACAAGACCAGATCTTCCTAGATTTGTCAACTACTTTTGACATGGTTAATCTACAGTAGATCTTCCAGTCAACCCTCCAGTGGTTCAAGTCTTACCTTTTAGTAATGACCTTGAAGTTGTTCCGAAATGTCAAACTTACAACATCTACATGTAGATATGAGGCCTTAGGGCTCAGTACTTGGACCACTTCTCTTCTCTCTATAAGGTATTACTAAGATCTGTCCTCAAGAAACATTGCTAATATTACAACATTTAGATTAAACCCTATCAACAAAAAAAAAAAAAAAATGTTGCATGATCATTGAAATGTAAATAAAATTGTGATGATCATTGCTGTTCTTGGGAGTTCTTTTATTCAAAACCTCTGCAGTGGATCTAGAATATGTCAAAGACAGTGGTCTTTAATGAGCTGAAAAGAGCACACATCATACCTTTTTTATTTGTAAATTTGTTTGTCTAGCAGGAAGTTGTCACATTACTTAGATATTGTTGCTCTTTTTCCTCTTCTATTTTCCTCTTTTGTAAGCAGCTTTATATAAAATGGTCTGTTAAATGATAAAATCATTTTACCAACATTTATTCTGTGTTTTTTGTGCGTGAATTATAAATATATTTTTAAATTCTACAATATTCTGAAAATAGGATTGGACTATTTGTTTGTTTAATCAGTGGCAGATGGGCTCAGTCTTTAGGAGATCTGTATGGAAACATCATTTTTGCCGTTCCGTCAGAAATGACACATTTCACCTTTAATTCAAGTATAACTACAGACTTGAGGTTGGAGAGGCTGAATAAAAGCAACTTTAGATGTGCTCATCGTGCGCCATGCCATGTCTAATAGTACAGCTGTGGTGTTATTATCTTTGGGATAATTAGATGCACACATCTGCGTGTCTCGATTCTGATATATGTGTGCGCGCGTGGACATGGAGACACAAACACATGCATACTTACGACCTACAGGCCTGCCTATTTACAGCCCCATATGCACAATTACATCAGACAAATGAAAGGCTCCAGTTGGGCTTATTTTGGTTTGTTGTGTATGCAGTCTTTAATATGGCAAACGTACACTCCAACGGCACGGCCGGCTCAAATGCCACCGTTTCTGTGCAGCAGCCACAGACATACCATAATAATCATCCCATATCCAGGCCTGCGGGGCGCTTTCCCCCTGCCTCCCTGCTCTATGATGTGTTGAGTGCCGTCCTAATCAAAAATCAATGCCCCCACTTGAGCTAGCCGGCCTGGCCTCATGTCAGCCGCTTATGTAATCTGATAATATCAATCATAACTGCGTTGGAGGCCATCCGTCTAGTTCCCACTGCTCTGGGGTCGTGTGGGGGGAAGCCGTGTCTCCCGAGCCATCAATTATTGCTTATTATGGGCTGTGGCTGAGGCAGAGAGCAGAGGAGCCGCTCCTCCATAAATAATATTAACAGCATCACCCCCATCAATCAATAGCTGTACAGTTGTACAGCAGCAGAGTTAATGGTCTTTCTCTCCCACTGTCTTTCTTTCTCTCTACCTCGCTCTTCATCTTTCTCTCTCTCAGCCAAGATCAATGTGTGTGGCTCCTCAGTTGTACTGAAAGTAGGTAAACTGGGTAAATCTAGCCCCTTCGCTGCGCTGGGGAGGGGGAACTGATGAAAGTGATCAAAAAGGAAGGTGATGGGACTTGCCACTCTCTCTCTCTGTCACTGTGTCTCCGTCAGTCAGTCAGCCTGTCTGTCTCTCTCTGATCACTGCTACAATCATGCTGGCTGTTTTTGTGTGTCATGAATAAGATGATCCTCAAGTCTTGTTTTTCCACATCGACTAGTTGGTTAATCAGTCTTACGGGAGGCTGAATAATTAGGCTTGGGTAGATTAGATTGGGAAAGCTTTTTATGTTATTGCTCCTTTTGTTTCCATCAGAATGCATTGTCGCAGTCATTTCACAAATGTTCCCTCTTTTTTTTTTTTAAATATAAATTATAAATGTATGATTTTTATTCATTTATTTATATAGAATATAATGTGCCGTGAGCTGCGAGGTAGGGCTGCACAATATATCATTTCACATTGACATCGCAAAGTGATCATTCGCAATAGTCACATCGCAAGTTATCATTTGCCTGTGATTTTGAGGTCTGTGACTGTGTTATGATTTTTACCTGTTAGCCAGCACTCACTCATGGGGATTTACACATACCTATTGTATTAGTAACAGTTCTTGACCCAAGCGAGCTACAAACAAATGTTGGGTATCATTGGAAAGACGACACTTAAAGTTTTATGGTCCATCTAGAAAGTTTCATGATATAGTGCTCAGCATAATTGAGTACAGCCCATTTTGAAAGTGAATATGTTTATCCATTTCTCAGCAAATATAGGGAATATATGTTGGTGCATTTAAACAAAACAGATTTATTAGACAGATAAATTTATTAAATTAATATTTTAGCTCAACTTATTTAGAAATTGAAGATACATTTAAATTCTTGCAAAATTGAATGAAAACAGCCTACAAAATCTTAACTAAATTTGTAATTTTTTTTTCAAAAAAATTTTTTTTTTTTTTGCTTCTCTTGATTTGTCCTCTTTTTAAAATTTGCTTTGAATATTTTTCTATAACACAAATTTGGCTGTACTAGTTTTGGACCGTTATCGTTAAGTTATTTTGTTAAATAAGCTTTAGATTTGACTTAAGTACTGACTAATATAATGTATATGCACGCATAATATTTTAAAGCTTCTTGCAAATAATATGAGTTTAAAAGATAGATTTGTGAGGGGTGTATTTATATATGCTGAGCATTGTAAATAAAATAGGAAGTTATTCATTATGAAGTAATTAGAAATAAAAATTCTACTGTTCAAAATTTTTTTTATTTTCCATATAGCAACACATGAAATCAGTCATGTAATAACCTGGAAAAAATATGCCTTGAAATTCAAATGTCTCATGAGTTTATGTTTCATGAATATTATAATAATATAATATTGAATGAAGATAGCATGAAAAATTATATTTCTGCAAAAAAGTTTTCCGAGACTATATTGGTGTCCTTCTCTCTCTCCCCATCAGAGGCACTTTCTTAAAAATGACCTTCCCAAACTAAACAGTAAAAGTTGCTAAATAATTTGGTCTACATTTTCATTCAGACATATGACATTGTCCCATTTGTACCTTTAATAACAATGATTTTTATTGAATTATTTTTTTATTTAATTACTGCTCTTGAATATTGTTATGATCAAGCACAATATCAATTATAACTTTTTCTTTATTTATTTATCTATGCTTGTTGATTGTTTATTTTGTGCAGCTACTTCTCTACTGAATCATCCCAATCAATCTAAAATGATCTAAAGAATTCTTTCCAAATAGACATCAAGTCATCTGGTGAAATTGTATTAGATCACAATATATATTGCAGAAAAAAAATATCGCAGTGTTCGATTTTTCTGATATTCTGAAAAAGATTTTTCAAAAATGCTGTCATTCATTTGTTTTGGCTAACCTGGATCCCAACTATAGCTGTGAAACAATCTGATTTTCACTAAATGATTGTTGTTGGAAGATATCACTGGTATAAATGGTATGAATATAGGCCTCAAACTCAATTCCTGGAGGTCCACAGCTCTGTGTTTGATTAGGAGCAAAACTGTGCAGAGCTGCTGCCCTCCAGGAGTTGAGTTTGAGACCTATGGTATAAAAGAATAAAATGGTGCAATCGGTCAAATTCATTTTTATGTCATCTAAAAAATGTCAATATTTATTCTTTATACACCCTTATACTGTCCTGGATGTTTATGATTTATTTCATCAGACTGACACAGACTGTTAAAAATAATAATAATAATAATTACACTCTGCAAGTACAAGTGAATAATAAAAGATTGAACACATCAAAAACCACAGAGATGGGTTACAGTGGTAATTCATATGACCCCAGAGGATAAACCGTCCTTGTCTAAAGTAAATAGTTGGTGTTATGGAGACAAAAACTATAGTGCATATATAATTGACACTCTACTGTCCCATGAGGCTATGGGAGAGGTTTTGCAAATGACAGCGAAGAATTGCAACTTACACTGGTTGGCCACATAACTGTATTAAGTATCATGTCAAATATTTAACCTTCAGGTTACTTTATATTTAATTATTGTATGGCATTTACATTTAGTATCGCACACATTTATGCTATATATAACAAACTTGTAATGGTCTAATAGTAATTCAAACTAAGTACATATTCAAGAGATTGAGAAGAGAAGACATCATCATTTTTATCATATCAGAGAGCAGCTAGTATTACAGAACTAGTGCTCAAAAAATGACTACTAGTACCCTTAATTGTTTTATTGAATATGTAGTATTCAAGTTACTTATTTCTATAGCACTTTTTACAGTATACTGGGTCAAAGCCACTGTACAAGGATAAAACAGGCAAAGGATAAATTATCAGAAACACTATTTTGTTTAGTTGGACATATTTACTGTAACATACACTCACCGGCCACTTTATTAGGTACACCTGTCCAACTGCTCGTTAACGCTAATTTCTAATTAACTAATCACATCGCAGCAACTTAATGCATTTAGGCATGTAGACATGGTCAAGACGATCTGCTGCAGTTCAAACCAAGCATCAGAATGGGAAAGAAAGGTGATTCAAGTGACTTTGAACATGGCATGGTTGTTGGTGCTAGACTGGCTGGTGCACAACCATCTCTTAGGTTTACAGAGAATGGTCCCAAAACAGAAAATCTCCAGTGAGCGGCAGTTCTGTGGGCGCAAATGCCTTGTTAAAGCCAGAGGTCAGAGGAGGCTAAAGTTCACACAGGCTCACCAAATTCCAAAAGACTGGAAAAACATTGCCTGGTCTGACGAATCTTGATTTCTGTTGCGACATTCAGATGGTTCGATCATAATTTGGAATCAACAACTTGAAACAATGGATCCATCCTGCCTTGTATCAATGGTTCAGGCTGCTGTCAGTGGTGTAATGGAGTGGGGGATATTTTCTTGACACATTTTGGGCCCAGTATTACCAATTGAGCATTGTGTCAACACCACAGCCTACCTGAGTATTGTTGCTGACCTTGTCCATCCCGTTATGACCACAGTGTACCCATCTTCTGATGGCTACATCCAACAGAATAACGCACCGTGTCATAAAGCGTGAATCATCTCAGATTGGTTTCTTGAAAATGACAAGTTCACTGTACACAAATTGCCTCCACAGTCACCAGATTTCAACCCAATAGAGCACCTTTGGGATGAGGTGGAACAGGAGGTTCACATCATGGATATGCAGCTGACAAAGTCTGCAGCAACTGTGATGCTATCATGTCAATATGGACCAAAATTTCTGAGGAATACTTCCAGCACCTTGTTTAATTTTAGCCACGAAGGATTAAGGTAATTCTAAAGGCAAAAGTGGGTCCAACACAATACTCAGAAAGTGTACCTAATAAATTGGCCAGTGACTGTTTATCAGACAGGCAGCAGAATGCAGGTGTAGTTGATACAGTAGTTGCTTCAAAATTGATTTAGTTCAGTTTAATATAAAAAGCCAGTGTTGAAGGACGATCCAAGAGCTCCACTGAAAAAAATTCATCAGATTTTTTTAAGTTAAGTGTTTGCAAAGAATTTATATGGGCGGATTTTAAACAAGCAGAAAAAAAAAATTTAAACGAACATTTTTTTTTAGTGTGCTCCGCCACAGTGCATATCAATAATAATTTATCTGAAAATATACTATCATCAGTTTTAGGTACACATTATTGCGGAACCCCTCACAATACTTAAAAATATAATAATTAAAATAAATAAATGAATCAAGGACCTCACAGACATTTCAGTTAGTCATTGGAAGGCTAGTTGGCCACCTTGACCTGTCTTTAATATTCAACGCTGTGTTTGTTGCAGTCAGAGCACTTTAAGCACAGGATCGAGCTTAGTAGAGAGCCGTTTGCGCTGGGCTCACATTTAAGGTCAGTGAGTTGTAACACTAAGAGGAAATGTCAGAAATGGATGTCATGGAGAATAATTAGGTGGAATTAATGAGTCACTAAAATCCCCATCTCCTACTTTCCTGTTGCTGCCTGCTGAAACGGTGCGAGTGTGCATGTGTGTTTGTGTGTTAGTCAGCCTTGCACGCACAGCATGAACCAAGACATCAGGCGGGTGTGAGCGGAAGGTGTTTTATGTGTGTATGATGGGAGAGATGAGAAACCGAGTGTGTGTTAAATAAATGCTTTCCTTTATAAGTTTGAGTATAACTTCTTCAGTGTGATGGCGAGAGGTTACCGGATAAAATGATAATTACTGTATTAAAGAGTGTGTTTTCTCAGCAGTGTAGTTTAAGGAAGATTAAATGGTGTAATCGTAAGCCTGTGACTGACACGAAGATGTACATGAACAGACATCTACATAAACATCTCTCCTCAAAATTGCATGGGATGCAAATATTCCCACTAGGCCTCTTCTTTCGACTAGATGTCTTGTTGAAGTACCCTGGGAAAGAAATTAGGTTTCTGAAACTATCATATCATATAAACCATATTTGACCAACATGAATAGCCATGCTGTGTCATTTGAGTGCGAACAATACACTTTTCTCATTAGGAAAAAAATTATTATGTCTTGAAAATTGGGAAAAGAATAATAATAGTTGTTATTTTGTTGTTTGATAAACAATGTCATGATGAATCTCTATATTTAATGTAATACATATAATAGCTACCCTTTACAGTTATAATTTAATTCTGCTACTTCTACTTATTTAATATACATAATTAATGAATATGATGACAATGTTTATTATTATTATTAATATTTATTTTTTTATATTATTTATTATAATGATGTAGTATAGGTAATAATAATAATAATAATAATAATAATAATAATAATAATAATAATAATAATAATAATAATAACAATAAGAAGGAGAAGAAGAAGAAGAAGAAGAAGAAGAAAATATATAATAAAGATAATGATGATAATGATGAAAATAATAAAAATCCTCATCATACTTGTTAATTATTGTTATTATCGATTAATAATATTATAATTAATAGGAATAATCATAATAATTAATATTATTTATCATTCATTTATTTTCTTTTCGGCTCAATCCCTTCCAGCGGATACCCTTCCAGCTGCAACCTATCTCTGGGAACAATTATTATTATTATTGTTATTATTATTATTATTATTATTATTATTAATAATAATAATAATTATTATTATTATTATTATTATTATTATTATTATTATTATTATTGTTATTATTAATATTATTATTATTATGAAGACAAGTATTGTTAGTATTATATATTATTACTATATCAAATAAATAAATATAATAATAATAATAGTAATAAAAAATAAAATAATAATAGTAATAATAATAATAAAGAAAATAATCTTAGTTGGTAATAATTTGTTAGTTGGTAATAATTTATATATATATATATATATATATATATATATATATATATATATATATATATATATATATATATAGTTAATGTATTATATATTATTTAGTACTACTAATGTATACAATGTTATAGTAAAAAATAAATATAATAATAATAATAATAATAATAATAATAATAATAAGCGTGATTATTACTATTATTAATAATAATAATAATAATAATAATAATAATAATGAACAGCTTTAAAAATAATGGATTTGTCTAATAAATAAAACAGTTAAAACAATTGTTATATTAATATACATTATTACTTATTTTATGAATTTAGTGTTTGATCAAATGTATATTTTTTTACTCATTCATATGATACAGGTCTGATTTTCATCCCCTTTTCATTTTCATTAAGTCTTTTTCTTTCTGTCTGTCTATCTCTTTACCTATCTTTCTTTCTCTGTCTTCTCCTTACGCCCATGCCAAGTGTATCAGCTCACAGGAGCCCTCGGCAGTGCTTTCAGAGACAGATGACCTCTTACTGACTTGTTCACATCAAAGCCTGATCAGCAAACCCAGACTACACACCCCTGTACCAGCAATTTGTTTAACAGGAGAGGGCTTTACGGTGAAATAAGGCAAATGCCGAGAGGAGCTGTGTGTGTGTGTGTGTGTGCCTGTGGGGAGAGGAAAAGCTACTTTGAGATGCCCTGCTAACCCTAAAGCACATATTCCCAGCATGGACCTCCGGTTTTCCATTCCGTTTGGCAGGATCTGTATGGATTTGGGACGTCATTTATGTTGAGCCTCCCGGATCAGATGCTGGCCACTGTTCTGCTCCCAGGACAGGTGAATTCATTAGAAAAGGGTTTCTCAAGGCAGATGGGCCCTGTGTGTGTGTGTGTTTGCCAAACGTCTGGCCTCTGTGAATAATGAGACCTATAAGCTATGAATGTGTAAAAGGTGTGGAAGTAGATTACACTTTTCCCTCTTTCCTCAGACTTCACATGCCGTTCTCCTTTTGAATAAATAAGGGATGGACAAGGACACAAAATTACATCCATAATTAATGAAAAGACACATTAGTGCTGATGCGCTGTGATCCATAAAACAAGAAGAAAGACGTCTTTTGAGAGAGATGCAACGGAAAAGAGTGGTGAGGTGAGCCACTGGTGAAGGGGACACACGGAGACAGCAGGGTCCCCTTATGAAGTGTTAGCTCCCAGCGGCGGTTTCAAATCCATATCTGGAGCCAGTGATGTTCAGATGAAGATTGTAGACTCCAGTCTCTGTGCCTCCAGCGTGCCATATGAGCCCATATTGACTTACATCCACTCTGCTGTCGGCTGCACGAGCTACAGGCAGCCTGATAGACCACCTTATGTTTTCCTCCTCAACTTTATTTGCCCCCTTTTTTATTATTTAATTATTTTTTGCAATTTTTCACACTTTCTTTAATTTGTATATTAAATATGCAACAATAATAATAATAATCTGATTTTGTTTCTTTGCACAAGACTGATGTTATAAGGATGCTTTCTATAATGTAGTTGAAGGAAAGTTTGATTTGTTGTCTTTGTTGTTCTTTCTTTCTTTCTTTCTTTCTTTCTTTTTTTCTTTCTTTCTTTCTTACTTTTTTCTTTCCTTTTTTTCTTCTTTCCTTTCTTCCTTCCTTCCTTCCTTCCTTCCTTCCTTCCTTCCTTCCTTCCTTCCTTCCTTGTCTATTATGATTAATTAAATAAATAATTAATTGGATTACCAACTTCCTTCCTTCCTTCCTTTTTTCTTCTTTTTTTTTCTTCCTTCCTTCCTTTCTTCCTTCCTTGTCTGTAATGATTAATTAAATAAATAATTAATAGGATTAGCAACTTCCTTCCCTCCTTCCTTTTTTCTTCCCTTTTTTCTTCCTTTCTTTTTCTTCCTTCCTTCTTTCCTAGTCTGTAATGATTAATTAAATAATTAATAGGATTACCAACTCCCTTCCTTTTTTCTTTCCTTTTTACTTCCTTTCTTTTTCGTACTTCCTTCCTTCCTTCCTTCCTTCCTTCCTTCCTTCCTTCCTTTCTTGTCTGTAATGATTAATAGAATAAATAAGTAATAGTTAAATAAGTAATAGTAAGAGTTACGTTATTAATGAAAATATGACAAACAGACCAACAGACTTGCTTGTATTATCTTAAAAATGTATTATTTTTTATTTAATATATTAAGTTTTAAGGTTATGAAAATCAAAAAAATTCTGTAAATCCACAGATTTTTTACAAAATTCTCAGCAGAAATAGCAAAAAGTGTCCGCAGATTCTTTCTGCCCTAGTAATGATTTATAGAATAAATAATTAATAGAATTAAGTTATTAATAAAGATAGACAGACAGACAGACAGACCAACTGGCTTTCTTTGTTTTCTTTTGTTCTTTTTTCCCTCCTCCCTTCCTTCTTTCCTTCATTCATTGTCTATCTGTCTGTAATACGTAATACAATAATTAATATAATCAAGTTATTAATAATAATAATAAAGTTACCTGAATTAATAGACATACAGACTGATAGGTAAATATATATGAATGTAAAATATGTATATTTAGCACTACTTATAAAATGGTATACTAATACTATGCTGACACTATACACTTTACTTTGATGTACATTAACTAACCATTAACCAAAACTTTTTGCTCAATAAACTTATAGTTAGTAAGGTAGTAGTTGGCTTTGGGTATTTGGGATGATTATAAATGTCAAATAAATTCATACTTTATAAGTGTTAATAAACAGTGAGTATCTTAACAGTAGACAGTAGTAGTAGTATAGTATTAGTTGTAGTAGTAATAAAAGTAATAGTAATAATGAAAATAATATATTATCTCTTTTGTGAGTTGCATGAGCTACAGGCCGCCTCCAAGACCACCTTAAATTTTTTTTTGTCATTCTGTATGATTATACAAAGTGTTTTTCCTGTAATTCTTTACTTTTCCTTTAATTTGTATTATAAATGTGAATTTAATTACAACATTCCAGCGTTTAATCACACGTGAAATGATTATAGTTAAAAATAGACACTGCAATACATAATCCTCAGCGTCTTCATAATCATATCACATACTAACACCTCTTTTCCTTCGCTGCTGTGTAATACAAAGTCAGACACCAGCAATCACTGTCGGCAACATCTAGATGGAACTCTAGACATTAGTAATCAGCGCAGGCTTGTAGATGAGGATACAGTGTAAAGCTACGTCCTGTATTTACGTCTGTGCTCGTTACAGCTGGCTGAGAGCTGTCAGCTCAAGATGTATGACTGGGGATTTAAAATGGACATAATTTCATGCTGAAGATGGAAACTGTTATTGTTGTTTGATTGTCGAACATTTTTGGGACAGGCGTAGTATGCCTTTCTGCGGATGAGGGGTCAATTTAAGTCCCGGTTATTTATGTGCTCAGGGAAATGATGTTTTGAAATCTGCCCCCATCTTTAAACACTGTAAACAAAGGTTATCAATCATAAACCTTGTCAGCTGTAATTGTTACCAGATCAGCAGAGGATGCTTGATGAGCGCAGTTCAGTCCCTTCTTTTACATGCATGCACGGATCCAGTGTGTGGCTGTGAACTTTCACTGTAAAGACTTTAACATTCAATATTTACATTCAATTATTAATTGTGTGGCTTTTTTTTCTCCTTTCTCATATCTGGCTTGTGTGTGAATTTTTGCGCTGCAGTTTGCTTGTTTTTCTTTTTTGCTTACATTATGCAAAATGGTTCACACAAACATATGTAAATGTTTTGCAGGAATTGCAGCTAATCTGGCAAGGTTCATTGTCTTTCAAATTACATGATATTTATTTTTGTATTTATTCTTGATTTAAATCATCAGGGTGAGTAATTATTTAAGTCACTCATCAAGATGATCTGAAAGCATACACTCTTAAAAAATAGATGTAAAAATAGATCTTTTGGCATCTGTGATGCCATAAAACATTTAGTGATCGGAAACATTTTTTAGGACACATTTACCCTGTAAAAACATACAGTATGCAATGCACACAATGTAATTTTAAATACAAAAAAAATGCTCATTTGACCTTTAAAATTTTAGTAAATTATGCCTATAAAATGTTTTTTTGGGGAAACCAAAAATGCTACTGTATTTCAATATTAATTTGAATAATTATAATTGCAGCAAAGATGTCCTTAGATCCTTCTGTTGTCACACAACAAATTGTAGATTCATGACACCTGTTTGATTCAGTCTGGGTTGAAGCTCTTTGTTTTGGTGTTATAGCCAAGTTCTCAGAGATCTGCGTCTCTCTTTCATGGCCTAAAAGTTGAACTGATAAGTACAATTGTGTCCAAATACACTTCTATGTAAGTAATAGTATCCTCATAAACACAGTTTGTTACATCTAAAATTAAAATACTGTAAACCATTGAAGAAGAAAACACGTGCATTGTTTAAACATTTTTTTGCTTTTTGACCTCAGCCTAATATACTGAAGCTGCTGTTGTCTCTAAATATTAAAAAGCAAAGCATGAAGATCATTGTAAAACCTGGTTTAAACTTCTGTGTCAAGTGATCAGCGTGCTCTGCAATAACACTTCTAACACGCTAGCTGGCAGTAAGTGTTTATGTTGCTCTGTGTAGAGTTTCTTTGCTGGTGTTTTGTTTTTTCTGATTGCTACCTTAATGTAGTGGCTCAAACTCGTTAATTTTAAGGCTGGAAACTGCGGACATGCAACAACCTTAATCATAAGGTGAACACAAAACAAAAGTCTCCATCCGGAGCTCCTTCACGATACTCGACAATTGAAAACACTCGCTGCATCGGGCGCGCACGGCTCTCACCTCCGCCCACACTCGTCAGTGATACCAAGCCGGCCAATCACAGAGATTGTGACGGCCACGGCGAGTGCTATGCGACCGCACATAGGCTGCCATAGCATACACATGTGCTTGACGCAGAAGTATAAATAAGCCTTTGGGCTTAAAGAACCTAAAATATTCATTTGCATATTTGTTCTATTAAACTTACAGTGTTTGTTTTATTAGACATTTCTTCATTTTTAATTGTAATACTAAAACTTCACTTGTCTTTGATAATGTTTAGTTTAAGTGATTTTTGCTGTCAGTTTTATTTTGTGATATTAGAATTTCCCTGTTATTTAAAATTCTGGTGGCTGTCATTTAAGAATAAATGTTTTATTTATTTATTTATTTGTTTACTTGTGTATTTGTTATCTTTAGGGATGCACCGATACCATTTTTTAAAAAAACGATCCGATCTTGATACCAAAATTCTGACAATAGACCGATACAGATCTGATCCTGATACTGTGCCCTTATTTATTTATTTATTTATTTATTTATTTATTTATTTATTTATTTATTTATTTATTTGTTTGTTTGTTTATTTGTTTATTTTACTTAATACAGTTTCTATAGTTCTGGTGATAAACTCAAATAATGTCTTCTTTAGTAAAAATAACAGACCTATAGGCTTACTGTATATGACGGACGACACACATTATTTGAGCATTCCTTAGGACATTAATAAGATTTGTTGTGGTCCAGCTTTTGTTTTTCAGGTTTGATGCAGGCTAAACTAAACTGTCTGAGGCCAGTTTTTCTTAATAAATCTTGTGCCAAAACTCACCACGAGTGAGATGGAGAAAATGAGAGCACATCAACACCGAGAAAAAATCAGATGCTCAAGACATAATCCTTAAATTATGTCTTATATTAAACATGTAGCAAATATATGACAGGTTTGTGATACAACAATTACATAAAGCATTAATCAAGTTTGAAACAAGGTCCGCTTATATGCTTTAGCGTCAAAACACGGTCTGTTAAATTAAATATTAATATAAATAAAATTGCAGTGAAATATTCACAGTTTCAGAGAGACCTGTATTAGGCCAAATGATTTGTACTGTTAGACTAAAGACAAAGTCGTTCATTGTGCCCATCAGTTTCACTTTTATTTTTCAATCAACTACTGTACTTTACATTAAACTATAGAATGGCTTAAAATCATTCGGGATGTACTGAAGTAGGCTAACATGACAACTTTCTAATACATTATAGTAGGCTGCCTTTATGGCTTTTAAGTACATAATTATCTTATGTGCTTATGGCATGACTAGTAAAATAACCTACGAAACTACATAGAATGTGAATGTGATATGAACTAGGAAACTGTCATGACAAAAAGTGCACCATATTGACCTGCATTTAACTTTAAAATGTACAAAAACATTTTTCTAATTTTTCCCTGTAGATTTCCCAAAGATAATGCTAAACGTGAGCTAAAATCAATTTAAATACTGCATCATGGCTCGGTTTTGTTTGGAAGGCCAACAAAACAACTAAAAGATGCTATTTTGAGAACGTTTTGTTGATCGTTAAAAAGCCAAAAGCAATTATTTGGCTTTATTAAACGATGAGCTATCATTTTCTCTCCCCCAACCTCAATATTCCCTCCCAGTCATTCTTTTCTATAGCATCTTTAGTCCCTGATTGGCTATTGCTCCTTATTGATCATGTTGCGGATAATGTTCCATGCTAACTCAAGACACAGTATGTGTGTTTGGGTGTGTGTATTTTCCTTCAGTCGGAATCATTTTACTGATGTCACGAGCCCTGCTAATCCTAAACACTAGATCAAACTTTTCAGAATAGCTTTTTATGTGAAGCAATATCAATACCATCCGTGCCCCAGAGACAACACAATGATCTGTGAGTATATGTGTGTGTGTGTGTTTGTATGAGAAAGTGAATAAGAGTTAATAGATGTATGTGTGTGTGCTCTCTTACCATTATTGAACGTGCTAGTGTGGATTTTTATGGAGCCGGGGGGCCTCCGTATTGACCTGTGGCTGACATCCACTTTTTACTTTCATAACATAATCAGCATTTGACATATGATTATAATAACTCCATTCACTTTAATGCGTTCTCTACCAACAGATTGATTTTTTTCCGGGCCCTCGAACCAATTACATAAATATGTGTGGCATAATTAGTTTACACGTTACTGAATTACTGACAGATTAGAAGTGAAACCCCACAGTTCATACAAAAGCACATAACTGCCAGAGAGGAAATTAATATGGATTCAAACCCTCCTTAGAGACTCATGCACACACATACACACATGCAGAGAAAAGAGAGGGTGAGAGAGAAAGATCTGGCACTGGTTTGAACTCGATATAAAGAAAGAAAGAAACAACTTAAGATGAATAGAATAAGAAGAAGAAAGTATAAAACTACTGAAATTGTGGGAAATGGGAATTGTGGAATGAAACACTCTTTGCTGCTGCTGGTTTCCAGTTTCCTACTGAATCCGTTAATCCGGGTAATGTAGGTCATAATGAGATCAGCATATTAATGGCGGGAGTGAGGGAGATGTAATTAAAGTCTGAGGGAAAGGGGTAGATGAAGATCATATGCAAGGCCTAGAATGTTTAAACAAAGTTCAAACACAAAACTTTTGAACGATTCCTCTTTCTCAAATATCGGAAATATTTCCAGCTTTCAGAGAGAAAAAAAACCTGCATTTGAACTAATGAGCCTCAATCATGATATTCAGAGAGAAGAGCATACGTCTGTTGTAAGGGTTTTATACATTGTATCTGATGTCAATTTATGTACACTATAAAAATGGCGGTGATTTCAATTCTAAAGAAAATAAAAAAAAATGCTTCAGTGAAAAATCAGTTCATTAAAGTTTCATTAAAGGGCCTCTATCATGAAAATCATGTTCTGGACAGAACTGTGTGTAGCTATAGTGTGTCCACTGTCATATTGGGCTGATATTAAGACAATAAGTCTCTTTTTTTTAATTTCCTGGCGTTAAAATAGGATCCAAATCCCTCCCATTTTGAGGCCCACCTCAACATGACAGAAGTGTGGTTTTTCACTTTTACCGAATTGATTGACAGCCACATATTAACATGTCTCTGTACAGTAGTAACAAGTATAATCATACCAACAAGACAAGACGTGCGCAAAGCAACTGGGATTAAAAGATCTGTTCAGCTCGCTGTGATCATCAATCATCATCAAATGTGATCAAGAATGAGTTTTACAAGTTTAAAACGTTTCTAAAACAGTGGATTTTAATATTTGGATTTTAATATTTGTTCATTTAAATTTAGACGTCTAGTATGGAAAAACATGCTTTTATATAAGCGCAATCATGTGGAACAAATTACCAAAATCGATCAAGGAAATAAAAGATTTAAGGAGGTTTAAAAAAAAGCCATCAAAAGATGGTTGTTTGATGAGGAACATTAGTTTGCATGGTGGATGAGGATGTTTTATTTTATATGTTACTTAATTGTGAATAGCTGCGTAGAACATATGCTGGATGATTTGACGGTTCATTCCGCTGTGGCAACCCCTAATTAATAGAGGGACTAAGCCGAAAAGAAAAATGAAGTAATGTATTTGTGAATTGTTTTGTTCCTGTTTTAAAATGTGGAGGCAACAGCGAGGACCGCAATGGAAACAAGCCCAGAGCTTGTCTAAAATCTGTCAAATAAAATTAAATTCAAATCAAATTCAGTTCAATAAATTACAGCGATTTCACCGTCTTTACTTTATCACCACAGCCGCATGTCAATACAATTATTAAAAAAGGCTCTTAAATTCGGTTTGTGGACGTTAAATCAGGTTTATTTTGTACATTAACATGACGGATATCCATACAGCAGTGGATATCAACGTGTATCCTGTCACATTTGCTGTGTGAGTGAACTTTGTAAAGACATTGTGTGTGACTTATCATTGCAAAAAGGCTTGAATTAAAATAACAAATACATCACATTATCATTGGGAAAGTTCTAACTGTAGTATTTCTCACAAACTTACATGAGATCTGCTTCTTTTTTATCTGTCACTGTGCTGTTTATCTGACACAGCCGAGGTGGAGATTAAGGCACACTCTGACAGGCATGTGGGAACGGTGGGTGGGGAAAACGGCACAGGCAACAAAAACAGCTACAATGTGTTAAGAGCAGATAATCACAATATTCTGAAATGTATAATAAATATTCTGATGGGTGTTTTAAGCTAAAACTTAACATACACATTCTAAAGAGACACAAAGGCTTATCTTAAATCTTCAAAAAGAGGTTCCCTTTAATATAACCGAAAATTGACATTCCCAGAATCCCCCGCATGATTTTTTTTTGTTGACATTACTTTTGTTCTTTTGTCAAAAACTTGTTGTCAGTAATGTACATTAGAGATTTATGCTACGTTTAATTTTAATAATATTTTTGGCATTATTTAAACTTCATGTTAGCTATTATAGCTTGTGGATGAGCACCTTCCCCGTGCTATTAGTATGTTTCTCTGTTTGTGGACAAGCTTTTTGTGGTTGGTTCATAGTGTCATTTTCTCATCAGCACATGCTTTTGGTTGTGTTTTAGTCTGTGTTGTAAAGGGATGATTTGTTGATGTTAGTACTTAAAAAATGTATGTGTATAACACTATAAATGGTATAATTATTGTTATCGTTTCTACCAGAAATTTAACAGTAAATTTCTAGCAACCGTAGCTGCCAGTTTGTTTTCTTATCATAAATTTGACTGATTTGTTTTTTTTTTTATGTATGAGTGGTTGTAGTTTGAGTTGATTCTTGTATTTGTGCAATTATTCTATTCCACACATGCAGACGGCGTAACACATACACAAAGTGTTTTCCTTGTTGTTCCTTGTTGCCTGGATCTTCCTGACCTTTGCTGGCAGTATTGATCCGACTTTTTCCCCGGCCTTCTCTGTTCAGACTAACACATATAATTGCTATTGGGTTCCAATGACCCTCTCTGCATGTCTGGGGATGCTTTACTGCTGATATAAATCAATTCACACTCACAGAAACAATATGTGGCCATTACTGCTGACGAGGGTTTGAAAAGGCTGCAGAGGGAGAAGCTTCAATAAAGGATGATTAGAGCACACAGATCTATGCCGGAGGAAGTGATAGTAAGCAAAAAGCAAGCAGAACGACAAGCAAAAGTCAATCATTCTTGATTTTAGCTTCCGTGTGCATGGGCAATTGTGATTGAACTGAAGTTGTTCTGAATTAATGTTAAGATAAAGATCGGGAAGATGCGTTTGTTCCTTCCCAAAGAAAGTCATCAGCTTTTTTTTTTTTTTTTTTTTTTTTCTCCAAGAATTAATACAATGGAGTTTTCAAGTTTGCCAGTTTTGTGTGAAAGCTTGAGGCAAGCATTATGAGAAGTTGCTGGTATGATTATAAATCCTCAGCGCTTAATTTGTGTTTCCTTCCCGTCTTCCTGAACACACACTTAATCTCAACAGGTGTGACTGTTAAAGGAGGTAAAATCATTTTGAAACTTCATAGCCTGCGTCGTACCCACACCTTCATCTCGCTTGCATACCTCTCACCTCTTCATATGCAAAAAGGCATCTAATATATTTATAAAAGGTGCGAGGTTGTGAACACACAGCCCTGGCAAACATTTGCATAATTATTTTGCATAATTATTATGCATGTGATTTATGTGGCACGGTTTGAAAAGTTTTTCACATAGGTTGTTGTCAACATAACCTTTTTTATAGTAGCATAAATTAAGGCATAGGTGCTGAAGCTTTTTTCCCCCTTGCAGTTAAATACACGACATGGGAATTTAAAACAATTTTCACTTTTAAGCTAATTGTGTCACATTTTAGTTATTATATTTGAGCATTTGAAGAAAATTTAGTAAAGTGTTAATTCATTCCAGACAGCATACATTTTCCGATTGTGTCATTATGTTGATGACTGAAGTGATCAACTGAATTTTCTGGAGACAGTAGGCTATATAATTTTTCTAGATTGGTATTTATGGTTTAAAATTATTTTTCTCAAACCAAAAAAAAGCAATGATAATAAAATTAATAGTTAATAGCTGCTTCTGTTGATCACACACACATACTGTACGCACACTTGCGTGCAAAGTTCTCATATATTTAAAACTGAATACATTAACTCTCGTTCAAGCATGAAAAGTGCCATTGCTTTCTCTTATTTTGGATTCCCTGCTAGCCATGGCAACCCCATTACTGTCGTATTTTCAATAATTAATCATTCATGTTTTCAATATGAGCCGTCCATTCATTCTTTTCCGTTGCACCTTAATGGTTTTGGGCTGTTGCAAATTTGGAGTCTCTCTTGTACCTGTCCGCAGAACATTCCCAGTGTTTATACAGCTGCCATGTGACTTGCTGTCCTCTCTCAGGCCATAGGACCTGGTCCCAAATATTTCATTTCCCAACTAAAACAACCAGCCCCCCTTTTTCAAAAGCACACACACACACACACACACACACATGGTACACACACACACACGGTGATGAATGTGTAATCACACTGATTAAGTTGTTATTAGAGGGCAGGAGATCCTCTGTAGGAAATGGGGGTGAGACACACAGATGATTATTTACATCCCTCTATTCTAACCGCAGCTGGAATAGAGAGGGGGAGGCAAAGAAATATGAATGCACGGCTTGGTGGGGTCTAGGTAAAGCTTTCTGTTTTCATTATGTGATGATGAAAATGGCGAAGAGTATCATTTAATATAATCACTGGAAAGTTTTATATATCAATGATCTTTCACACTTTTTTCGGACTACTTTTTCTATGAAGCTCATAGGTCTGGTGTCTTTTTGCCCTTTATACCTTTGTTTACCAGAAGGTGGTGCTGCTGCATCTTCTCTATCAAACTTTTAAAGCTTAGAGAGAACAAGCTTCGTACTGCTTCCCGGTACCCATGTCTTTGACTCCTCTCTCTCTCTCACACACACGAACACACACACGCACACACACACATATATATATAAACTGAGTTGACGTACTGTATGAAAGTAAGAAATAGATATTAGTGTACGTAAACATGTATACATATCTGTTTGTGTGTATGTGTGTTTTGCGTTTTCTAATTACTTCCTGGCCTAAGTGTAGATTTCCTGTTTATGTCATGGTATAAATTTGAACAAATTATATGATTTAAGAAATAAAATCAATACAGATTACGATATTTGACTATTTTCTGACTTTTACTCTGTTTCTTCTCCCACACACACTCACTCTCTCCCTCTCTTTTACGCTGTGAATGTGTGTGTGATGCAGCAGCATTTAAAGTCTCGTTCTGTGACACTGACTCTTAAAAAGAGATAGAAAGAGAAAGGGGCGAGAGAGAGAAGCAGGAAAAGAGAGAAGAAAAGAAATTGTTGTTGGTCTCGGGGAGAGTGAGGGGCAGTCGAGCAGTGATGCGGCGTCGAGCACCGGTATCATGGAGTTCTCAGTATGCAGAGGAGAGAGAGGTGTGTATTTACGTTTAGTGTCTTTACTGAATGCAGTGTGTAAGAGAGGTGTGTACAATGTGAGGCCTACGACAAAAAAATGGCAACAACAAAAAGTATTGATGACCTACAATCTTGTTACTGTTGTAATGGTTAATATTACTTAGTACTTATATTATATTCAATACATCATTGTTGGGTAAATCGTCTTCCATTTCTAATCTAATCTTAATTCTAGCCAGATAATAGGATGCATTTATAGTTTCAAAATGTTGATGAATGATTTTTGTTTATATTTATATCTATAGGATGACTCATAATTAAGATTTCACACACAATAGAAAAGCATGTATACTGTACATGGTCACACACAACACACACATAATTGAGTTGAGGGTAAATTGACAGGTTATGATGGCATACCAGCTAAAAAGACTTAACAAACAGGTGTAAAAAAATATATAATAATGTAAAAATAATATAAAAATAATGTCCATAGTGTATAGTAAATATTAAGTAATTATTTATTTATTCTGAAAGTCTGGAAATGTGAACAAGAAATATATTAATATTTGTTTTCTGTTACTTGATTCAAAAGTTAACATTTATTATTATATCCCTGAAATTATTTTACAAATACACACATTGTTAAATCTACTTAAATCTAATCGATTAAAAAAAATAGATTCAGTACAGCATTGGTTTTTAAATCAAATAAGGCGTCGAATACTCACGTCTGTGTGTACAGTATGCCGGTGTGTTTGTATGTTTTGTGGCAGCCTCTTTCTCTCTCTCGACATTCATCTGCATGTTGCCAATGATTTTAACAGTTTAAAACCAATCTCTCACTCACTGGGTTCAGAAGGGGCTCTTCACAGTTTGGCTGTCTTCTAACTGTTGATTGTGTGGCAGTTCTGTCACCACTTTTCTCTTCGCTGACAGCTAATGGAGTGTATCTTTGGAGCACTGCAACTCTATTTTAAAGTTACAATTAGGGGGAAGTTGTCATTACACACTGCAGTCATTTTCGTGAAGTTAATTGGAAGAGATTCTTAAAGTTCTCTTGGCTGTTCTTGCAGTGAAAACGGCGCTCAACAGTCTGCCTAATTTTCCTGTCTTAAACTGTGTGTTCAGGTGTGCTGGATGTCTTACGGCACACACACTCCCCCCCACCACACACACACACACACACATCTCAGTAGCTTTGTCTTGAATTGGATGTCACAAGCCTCCAGTCATGAGTTTTCCATCTAAATTATCTTATATACCAGATTCCAGCGCCATATTAAATCTGGGGGAGCTCTCTTATTGGGGGAAGGTTCCGCGCTAATCCAATTGTGCAATTAGAGAAGCAATAGGGGGAGAGGAGAGAAGATCTTGGTTTGTACCATTGACCTTTGACCCCAGCTTGAGCTGAGCTAATGCCGTGTTGGAGATGAGCAACTTCATTGGTGCGCTTATTACGTCGTGACCGTAATGTGTAAAGAAACTGTTCGCTCTGGTCGATATTAGAATGAAGCTGATGCTAACATTTTGACCAGAATACTTATTGTGATATCATTAAAAATGATCAACATGTTTTTTTACTTACAAATAATTAAGTTTGGATTTATTTACTTTAGTAAATTTATTTTTAAATAAATACTTAACGGAAGATGATTTTTACTTAATGCTCTTATGATTTTTGATTGCGGATCTTAGATTTATTTAGTCTAGAAATCAAACATAATATTAAACATTATAATACATCAGATTTTTAACCCGTTTAACAACTCATTTAATTTGACTCATTTTTGAAAAAAAAAATTAAATATATATTTTCGTAAACTAATTAAATACATAATTTAATTTAAGTTTTTTTTGATAGCATTGGGCTCAAGACTGAAATCGCAGCATCGATGGCGCATTTGAGAATTTACTATATTAAAGTGCGTTTTATACATGTGCATTATTTAGATTGTACTTACTGTAATTATTCCTCAGTTATTAGAACTAATCCAAAACTCTTTATGGCTCGTCCTTCTGTAACCTTTCACAGACAAAACAAAGCTGTAGGATTGTAATAATCCTAAACAATCCTTTTGCTGACCACAGGTTTCCGTGTGCCGTAATTGTGTGTGAATGTTTTGGGTCTTAAACTACAGTTTATCCTGTAAGATGTTTTCAAGTAGTCTATTTTTACACATAAAACATCATCATGCCGCCTGTTCAAGCTAGTTCTGATCATTTCCAGATTTAGTTTTTTAAGTTTTTTTTTAATTTGGCCAATTTTATTTAGTATTTTGTCCACATTTGATCTAATGGAATTTGATCTTAATTAGTATTTTAATGCAACCATTAATGCACATATGCGGATATTTTCTCATATAGGGAAAGGAATATGATCTGGAAATGCACACGTCATTTATGTGCATGCTGTATAATCTATAAAATGGCAAATATTTCTCTAAGCTTATTTGAGGGATCTAATTGCTGCACAGTCCTTTTTACTGCTTACAGAATGCTATGCCTGTTTTAGTATTTTTAAATCCGACATATGCCAACATACAAAGCTGCCGTGCTGTGAGGTCAATACAGTAATTGTTGAAGTCTACTGTACCGTAGAAACTCAACTCTTTAAATATCATGCGATATTTATTTGAGGGACCCGAATTACTAAAATTTCAGTCGCGATGCCAAATAAATGCAGACTCTCTTTACTTTCTCTCATTTATTTGGAAAAGGATCCGGTGGGGTCTGGGTTTCACTGTTCTAGTCTGGTTTACATTTGAGCTCTTGTTTGTACGTGGCTGTGTCTCAAAGAGCAGACCATCTCCCACCCTGTTTACGACAGAGTATTTACACACATTCTCTCACTGGGCTGCTACAGCGTTTCAGTACCTGACACTGCCAAGTTTTCCCTGCCGAGACTTCTTTTAGCCCCTAACCAGCATTTGGGTTAATCTATTATTAGTGGGATTCATTTTCTGAATCAAGGCCTGAAATTAGTCCTGCTAGTATAAGAGATTTATTCTTAATTTCTTGAAAATAAAAAGCATCTCCCGTGTGGATACTAAAACCGATTAGATTAAAATGTACATTTTTCCTTTATTTACATGTATTCATTTAGCTGACGCTTTTAAAGCGCCCTACAAATGAGAGTAATAGAAGCAATTGAAATCACATATTATACAAGTAATCATTGTATTACACTTTTAATATAATTCAATCCATTGTGTCAGCTTCTGAGTTATTGTTGTGTCCAGAAAGTTAACGGATATGTTTTAAAATTTTTGCTTGCTTGAATTAAAATCGTTTTCTGTCATATTAGGTTTCTGTCTTTGCTTTCTTCCAGCTTCCAGCGCCTGGTGCATCTATGTTAAATTACACATATATATATATATATATATACATATATATATATATTTTTTTTTTTTTACAGTATGTACATAATTGTTAAATGACAGTAAAGTTTAAATTGTTTGTTTAATGCTTTAAAACTTTTTAGTGTTTTAATTTGAATTTGAAAGTTATCCCTCAATATTTTCTTCAAACTCTTTTGTTTTTGCTTACATTCAAATCATTTCCTCTATTGACTACTTTTGTTTTTGTCTTTGTTTTTTTCCAGCTTTCATTGCTCTGAATCATATTTGTAAAATTAAATACATGTACAAACATATATGACCATGGACCACAGAACTAGTCATTAGTTTTTTTTTTTTTTTACATTTAATCATTATCTGAAAGCTAAACAAATTTTCAAAAATTACAAAAAGGTTTCATTAGTTACTATTAGTTAATGCACTTACTACATGAAGTAACTTGTACAGCATTTATTAATCATAGTTAAACATTTACTGATGCAATATTAAAATCCAAATTTATGCTTAACATGGGTTAATGTGAAATGAACAACTATTTTCATAAACATAAACTAATATATTATCAAACTTCATTGTAAAGTGTTACTGAATAAATAAGCTTGCCTTTGATGTACGTTTTTTTTATGATAAGAATATTTTGCTGAAATAAAACTACTCAACAATCTGGAATCTGAGAGTTAAACAAAAATCAAAATATTATTGTGCAATAAATTAGTAATTTAAAAATATATTAGGATCTTTTTTAGTCTTCATGGAAGATGAACTTTACACAATATGCTAATTGTTTTTTGAAAACCAATAACTTTATTTTACTTTTAACAATATACCATGCAACATTTAATTCAACTTAATTTCAATTCATCTTTATTTCTATAGTGCTTTTACAATGTAGATTATGTCAAAGCAGCTTAACATAGAAGTTCTAGTAAATCAAAATACTGAAGAGAAATACATCAGTGTGCGACTCATAGATTTAAGACTTTGTAGCCCAGGGTCACATATAAGTCAAATGACATTAAAGTGGGACATTTATATAAAACATTTCATTTTAATTTCTCGCTGTGCTACTGTATTATCAATCATCTAAATAGTTATCTACAAACATGTTTTTTTTTTTTTTCTTTTCAAAAACTGGATCTTTTCCTCCTCTAGTTGCTTCTTTGCTTGTTTTCCTCCAGCTTTCAGAGTACCGGTGCATCTACGCCAAACTATTGCATCGCAAATAGTGTTTACTGGAGGCCAACCGTGACATCTGTTACCCCTAATGCCCAACAGACCAAACAATATGGTTTCAAATAAGATTATGATCGCTGAATAAGCCTTATCTGTGTAATTCAAAAATATATATTGACTTAAATATGCTTTGTAGATGTAAGTAGATTAGGTAATCTGGAGTCCCTATCTGCTCTCAGATCTGTGCTGGTGGGGGGGCTCTATTATAATCCCGTGGAATAATCCTATGATTTCCACAAGCTGTTTTGTGTTATTAAATCTCGAGTGTCTGAGTTGATTTAACATCATATTAATCCCGTTAACCACCATTTGCTGTCTGCCACAAAAGAAACAAGCACTTGTCGTTTAATACATGTCTGCGAACAAAGTAATTAATTTGGCTATTAATTCAATCATTGTCCTGTTTGATGCGAATATTCCAGGCAGAATGGATTATCATGTATCAAATCAAATGGTGATTAAATAGAGATTAAGTTTAGGGGAAGCCATGACAGAGACTCCATCAATCTTCTCTTTTTTTATATTAATTTCTTTGTCCTGTCGTATATTAATGTAACTGTTCTCTAGTACACTGAAATATTTATATTTCGACCCACTTAAGTGTATAATAAGTGTATTTTACTACTATGTAATACATTTTAAATAAATGATCAGATGCAGTGCACTGATAGTGTATGTACAGTGCATGTTTAACATTGTACTTAATAAGCCTGTTTATAATTATATTTCTAATTTCTTTAGTTACATCTAAAATTACTGACTCTATCTTAGAGCCCCAACTAACTTTAAGCCTAAGCATACCACTAATTCTCTCCTAACCTTAACCTTATTGCACCTCAAAAGCAGCAAAAGGGTTTGAATTCAATTTGAGCTCAATAAGTACACCATACCAACTTTTTAAAATGTAAATAAGACATGTTGTAAAAAATAGGACCATATTTTTTATGCTAAAATATAAATTTGCAAATATTATTTTATCATGCTTTTAATGCAATTGAATGGCATAGATACTTTTCAAGGTTGTTGGTATTGTTGCTTTTAATTTGAGAAAATTCATTGTTAATGCAGTTGTATAATATAAACACTTATTATACACACTATTAATTAATTATACAAGTTTGGGGTCAGTTTTTTTCCCAATGTTTTTTTTTTCAATGTTTAAAGAAAATTATTCTGTTTATTAAGGTTGCATTTATTAAATGTTAAAAAAATAAGTTTAATATTTATTACAATTGTAAATAACTGCCTTATTATTGTATGTAGTTTCAAATGAATTCATTACTCTAGTCATTTTTGCTTTTATTACTACTAACATTAATTTAAAAAAAAAAAAAAATATATATATATATATATATATATATATATATATATATATATATATATATATATATTATTTTATTTAAAAAAATTTTTACATCTACAAAAGCATGATAAAATAATATTTACAAATTTATATTTTAGCATAAAAAATATGGTCCTACTTTTTACAACATGTCTTATTTACATGTTAAAAAGTTTAAATAAGTTTAATATTTATTACAATTGTAAATAACTGCTTTCTTATTGTATGTAGTTTCAAATGAATTTATTACTCTAGTCATTTTTGCTTTTATTACTACTAACATAGTAATACTACTACTAACACTAAAAAAAAAAAAAAAAAAAAAAAATATATATATATATATATATATATATATATATATATATATATATATATATATATATATATATATATATATATATATATATAATGCTAGAGTGATTTTTGAAGGATCCTTCGACTTTGAAAACTGGAGTAATGAAGCTGAAAATTCATCATTAAAATCACTCTAATAAATGGTTAAATTTAAAGAAAAACTACTTTTGAACAGTTATTTTATAGTGCAATAACAGTTAAAAATTTTTGTACTTGTACTGTATTTTTGATGAAATAAAAGCAGACTCGGTGAGCCTTGGTTTAAAAATCCTACTGACCCCCAAAGTTTTGCCCTGTAATGTAATTGTTATGCTCTTAATACAATAAAAAATAGTATTCATAATTTTTAAACAGATTTTCTATCTAGTTGACTTCATTTTACCATATTTGTTTTGTAATTTTGCAACTTATTATGTACGTGTCTGCATACAAATCATTGCAAAGTATTTATCTTATAATTTGTGAGAAGACGAGAAATCAGTTGTGCATTTAGATGCATTACATCTGTTGACCGTGATTTTAACGTCGACTTTTCTGTCTTTGACTTTTGCAGCAGCGTCTCTCCTCGGACATGATGACAAGAACAAAATCCATCAGGTGGCCCGTGGAATTTGCCCTAATTGGTTTTTACAGTCATACCTTGTTTAATATAATTGAACTGTCATATAAGGTTTATCCTGGTTGTTATGCGGGGCTATTTTTACCCTGTTTATTGTAAGTCAATTCGGTTCCTGGAAGATCCCTTTAATGCCCTGACTTGCATGTCCAATATTATTAGGTGCTATGAGTTCAGCTTGTGCAAATCGCTTAATGCATAAGTCGGTAAGAGGCTCTGTGCTGGCAGGTCAGACTGAAGGTACAGCAGATTAATATTTGATCATGCAGGAGGGTTTGTAATCACAGCTGATTGATCCTTCAGCTGAGTGCCCTGGCAATTATCATAATTGTTGCCCACCCTACCGTCTCTCTCTCTCTTTCTCTCTCTTTCTTTCTCTCTCTCTCTCTCTCAACTTCAAACAGTACATATAACAATCAACATTTGTGAAAAAAAAACTTTATTAAAAGTATAAAAATCTACTTTGTAAGTTAAAACAATAATAAAAAATAATAACGAACAGTATATATAACAATCAACATTTGTGGATAAAACAACACTACTAAATAATAATAAACAATATTTTCACAATCAACATTAGAATAAAACAATAATAATAAATAATAAACAGTATTTTTAGCAATCAGCGATTTAAGATAAAAAATAAAGAAACATTAATTTTTACAATCAACATATCAGGGTAAAACAATAGTAATAAACAGTGTTTTTAACAATCAACATTTTAAGATAAAACAACTACAATAATAAAAAATATTAGACAATATTTTAACAATCAACACTTTGGGATAAAACAATAATAATAATAAACAGTATTTTAACAATCAACATATTAAGATAAAACAACAATAATAAATAATAATAGAAATATTTTTAATAAGAATTTTAGGATAAAACAGTAATAATAATAAACAGTATTTTAGCAATAAACTTTTTAGGATAAAGCAGTAATAATAATAATAATAATAATAATAATAATAATTTTAAAAAGTATTTTAACAATAAATATTTTAGGATAAAACAGTATTAATAATAATAATAATAATAATAATAATAAACAGTATTTTAACATTTAAAATTGTTAGGATAAAACAATAATAATAAATAAAAATAAAAATAATTTTTAACAATCAACATTTTGGGATAAAACATTAATAATAAAAAATATTTTTAACAAGCATTTTATGATAAAACAGTAATAATAATAAACAGTATTTTAGCAATAGACGTTTTAGGATAAAGAAATAATAATAATAATAATAATAATAAACAGTATTTTAACAATAAATATTTATGATAAAACAATAATAATAAATTATAATAAACATTATTTTTAACAATCAACATTTTAGGATACTATTAATAATAATAATAATAATAACAATAATAATTATAATAATAATAAACAGTATTATCAATCAATCAATCAACATTTTATTTTAGTTCTCTCTCTCTGTCTCTTACTCGCTCTCCCCAAAGCCCAGGTCACAGGTTGAGAGTCTGTGGGACAGGAATTCCTCTAGAAAATGCTGTCTGCCTGTTTGTCTTTGAGTGAATAATGCAGGAGAGTTGTGGGCCGAGGGGTTGGATGAGGATCATCAGAGGCGAGGTTTTCCTCTCTGGGACAACGTTGTGTGTGTACGGGGGCAGTGGGACGTGGTTTGCTTGTGTTAGTTTTTCTGAGGACACACACATGCTCCATTCTGGCAGTGTTCAGAGTTAATCCCCACTCAGCCACGCTCCACGCTGCGAGACGGCAATATAGCACACACACACACACACACACATACACACACAGGATAAAACGGTCTATATCAACACAAGACCCGTTTATCATGAAGTCATGGGTCATTTTTGATCTCTCTCATTGGTTTCTCTCAAATATTTTACTAACTGATGCTAAATGGCCTTATGCTCCATAACTTAAAACAATAAAGCCTGTATACTGTTTTAGAAATGAATGTTAAAAGACTTCATCGCATACAGTCACTCTTGCATGCTGTTGTTTTTTTCGTCAAATATTTCCTGTCGCCCGCATAACTCCTGGATTTCACAGTGGTGTGAATTCGATTTCTGTCTTTTAAAAGCCTCTTTGTCTAAGTGGAAAAATACCAAAGTGTTTTCTAGCTCGTCTGCCTTTGAAGCCGAGGGGTATAAGTGCCACTGAATGTGTGAGGCAGCCAGTGCTGTGCCACTCTGTGTGTGGGTACTTCCTGTGCCATGTTTTGTGGAGGCTTTTTTTCCCCTCTTCTCAGTGAAGGGGCAGGAAGAGGTTTTCTATGCCAGCACACCAAACTCCTTGTGAAAGGATCAGCGGAGGAGATGAGACCAGTTCTGAGGTATGAACCGCTTCGTTTGTCCCTGTGTGGGCTTCCGTAGGGCTGAATTACAGTAGGTGAGAGACGGCTGACCGAAGACTGATGAAGTTTTGCCAGAAAGGTCAATGCCACACACATGCACACACACATACACACACACAGCTCATGTGCATGCATGGCCTTGTAGAGGATTGTTGTGATGGCTTGCAGTGTTTCAGCCATTATTTAGTTTTTCTGCCTTGTGTATGTATGATTCTTTCTATAATTTTATTCATCGAGGATGCATTCAATTGAAAAGAGAAAGTAAATGCCATAGTAAAGTAACAGAAACTAATAAATAACTAAATGCTTCCACAAAAATATTAAACTGCATAATTGTCTTTAACATTAATAAATCAGTAGATCTGAATGTTTTCTGACCTGAGTAATGCTGAAAATTCAGCTTGATATCACATGAATGCATTACATTTAAGTGTAAATAAAAATAGAAAATATTTTAATTAGGGCTGTACAATATATCGTTTCAGCATTGATATCATTTCAATGTGATATTGCAATAGTCACATTGCAGGATATGCAATGGTAAATTGGGAATATAGTGGATTTGTGGAGTCATTGCAACGCACAACCTTAAAAGAGTGAAACTTCATCATTTGCATGTATTATAAAGGCATTTCAAGGAAGCGTAAAGCTTCCGAGCACAATAACATAAAACATTTGTAGCTTTAATAAATGAAAATATGTACTGATGTATTAATACAATGAAGACTATACAGTGTTTTCCACATTACATTATTACATTTCTGTATCTGAATAGTGTTTGACTCTCCGGAAATCCATTAAGCACTGTTTATTTTACTTTTTTCTTTGCTCTACTGTAATTATTCTAGTAGTTTTATCATTATTATTATTATTATTATTATTATTATTATTTAATATATCATTCACACTAGAACTGTCCAATTAATCAAAATTGAATCGCAATTGCGATTTGAAACGTTGTGATAAGCTAATCGCAGTAGGCTACGTTTTAAAATATATATGTATTATTTAATTTTCCCCGCCCAGCAAATGTGTAATTGCCTTCTATGTGTGATAGTCTCACTAGCCAATTGAGTGAGCATACTTTTTTTCTGGCCAATCAGAACTTTTCAATCTGCCTCTTTTCAACCATGTTAGTTTGCTGAGTATTCTGTAGTTTTATTATTCATTTATTTATTTTATTTTTTTGTATAATATGCTACTTTAAAGGTACGGTAATTGTATGTGTTTACTATTTGCTCTAGAGAAAAGAGAAAAATTATTTTAATTTCTGAATATTTAAAAACAAATTTGAATAAATGTTGGAGTGAGTTAATATCTTTTTAGTTTCTTTTTTTTAACTAACAGCCACTCCCATTTAGCAGTAAGAAGCTACGATACAGATTATTAAGCTGTATCTTGACCACAAAATGAAATCGCAATTCGAAATAGCAACCTCTGCCAAAAAAATTCCAGTTCGATATTTTCCCCAAATTGCACAGCCCTAATTCGCACCTTACAAAATCGACCCAACCAATCTGAATGAAGCATTTTTTGTTTTTCACAAAGAGAGCTATTCAAGCCATCTGGGGAAATTTTATTCATAATATATATTGCAGAAAAACATAATATCGCAATGTCAGATTTGTTTAATGTCATGTAGTCTTAATTTTAATTTGTAATAACTGTTTCATTTGTTTTTACTGTATTTTGTAATCAAATAAATGCCTCCTTGTAAGACATTAAAATAATAATAAAAAAGTTTTTTTGTTTTTCAGTAGCAATTTGTTATCACTGTAAATATTCAGCCTCATAATATAACATCTTTAATATAAAAATGGAGGCAAATCAGTCAGTAGATGTATGCAACTGACAAAAGAAAGAAGAATAAAAGCAGCTTGTTTTTGTCTTCCCTGATGAAGTTATGCTGTGTCACATCATTTGTCATAAAAACGTGTCTTTTTTATATCGTCTGGTCAAACGTTTGGGGTCAGTATGATATGTAAATGTTTTAACATAAGTTTCTCCTGTTCACCAAGGCTGCGTTTGTTTAATCAAAAATATGGTACAAATTGTAAAATTGTGAAATGTTATTGCACTATAAATAACTGTTCAAAAGTAGTGAACTTAAATTAATAAAACTTAATTTAATCATTTATTCCAGTGATTTTAAAGATAAGTTTTCAGCTTCATTACTAAAGTCTTCAGTCACATGATCCTTCAGAAATCACTCTAATATGAATTATTATTATTATTATTATTATTTAAAATTGTAATAAAAATGTAACTTTTTTGTTGTTGAATAAATGCCACCTTGATGAACAGAATCATTTTCTTTAAATAAAAAATACATGAAAAAATAAAATAAAATAAATAAAAAACTGACCTTAAACTTTTGACCGGTAGTGTGTATTACAGAAAAACAAAATATTGCAATGTCAGATTTGTTCAATATTGTTCAGCCCTAATTTTAATTTGTAATAACTCCTAACTTTTTTACAGTTTTTTTTCATCAAATAAATGCATCCTTGTTGAGCAAACATTCAAATAACAATAAAAAATAAATTTTTTAATCAGAAACTATTTGTAACATTATCACTGTAAATATTCAGCCTCATAATATAATGTTTTAGAAAAAAAATTGAGGCAAATCTATCAGTAGATGTATGCAATTGACAAAAAAGAAGAATAAAGCAGCTTGTTTGGGATCCTCATTGTCTTGTCTTCTCTGATGAAGTTATGCTGTGTCAGATCATTTGTCATAAAACATGTCTTTAGGAAAAGTCAGTCTACGAGCTGCTTCTCCCTGAGAGAGACTCATCTGTCTACACACACACACACACATACACACACATACACACGAGATGCAGGACACACTGGGAGATGGGCTACCATTAATCTGCCGTGACTGGGGGAAATTGTGTCTTTGTAATGAGTATTAGGTGTGCATCTACATGAATTAAAGCTAAATGAGTGTCTGATTGATCACCAGTGCTAAATGACACAGAGCAGAGCGTCATTATGCTTTAGCAGTGACTGTATCATATCGGGATGATTAACACACTCGGCCAGTCTCAAGAACATGTTTATGTAAACAGAAGAGAATTGTGGCTAACAGAAGCGCTGTTGCCTGCTTTCAAAGACGTTGTGCTGTTTTTTTTTTTCTTTTTAGTATTTTCCTGTTCTTCATAATATGTGTTAAAGCTTTGTGTGAATTATTTTGTTTGTGTGTGTGCGTGTGTTCTGAAACACAGCGTGATCAGTAGCACTCCAGATGCACTCTTTCCAGCTGTTTATTTGAATTTGCTGACAGTATTTATGTTTATAGTTCAGCTTAGTGTTGAACTAATTGAAATTTACCTATTCTTTATCCTGTATTACTATGTTTATGTGCATATTTTCAATAAAGTAAATGCAGAGTCTAATTGTTGGGGTCATTAGTTTATTTATTTATTTTTTATATTTATAAAGATTATAAAGACATTTTTATTCAGAAATGATATGTTAAGTTGATCACAGGGAGAGGAAAGACTGCGTTTTTAGAGAACTATTTTCAATATTTTTTCTTTTAAATTTTCCATTTGCCAAAGAATCTTGAAAAACGCCTATCACTATGTTTTTTTCACTTTAATAAGATATTTATGATGAAATATTTTATAATATCCAATTCAATTTAGTAATATCAGGGTCATATGTCAATGGCTTTTTCATAACACAAATAAAAATGTTAAACTACTACAAAAAAAAAAAATATTGTATTGTCTAAGACTAGACGCCACATGGTGTCTGTCTTGATTCAAAAAAATGATTTTTATATACATAAAAAGTATATTAAATGTAGAGGAAGTACTAATTTTTATGTTTCAATTACATTTGTGAAGATAAAAGGTCAATTTAAGGTTGAAGAGGAGTTTTGTATTCAGAATTTTTGTAAATGTTGGACTGACAGTTTCAATTTACCAGAACTTCTATGTTAGGCTGCTTTTACTTAATCTACATTGTAAAAGCGCTATAGATATAAACATGAATTGAATTGAATGTATGTTTAGTCTTGCTGATAGATTGTTAACATCAGGTTTTTAAATATAGTGGCAAGATACATAGTACTATTAAAATACATATACAGTTAAAATCAGAACTATTAAACCCCCTTAGATTTTTTTTTCTTTTCTTTTTTTAAATATTTCCCAAATTATGTTTACAGGGCAAGAAAATTTTCACAGTATGTCTAATAATATATTTTCTTCTGGAGAAAGTCTTGTTTGTTTAATTTTGGCTAGAATAAAAGCAGTTTTTAATTTTTAATAACCGTTTTAAGGTCAAAATTATTAGCCCCTTAAAGCAAATTTTATTTTCGATAGTCTACAGAACAAACCATCATTATGCAATAACTTGCCTAACCTGCCTAGTTAACCTAATTAACCTAGTTAAGCCTTTAAATGTCACTTTAAGCTGTATAAAATTGTTTTGAAAAATAACTAGTAAAAATATTATGTACTGTCATCATGGCGAAGAAAAAATAAATCAGTTATTAGAAATGAGTTATTAAAACTATTATGCTTAGAAATGTTGAAAAACTCTGCTCACTGTTAAAAACCAATTGGGGGAAAAAACATGGGGGGCTAATAATTCTGACTTCAACTGTATATATTAAATATTAGATAAAGATGTCAGGGCTGTGATCCTTAAATAGAGTCTCTTAAATGTTTTGAAAATTGTCATTAAATGTTTCTTTTTATAAATATACCTGATAAGAATTTTTAGTGTATAAACGATTCCCAAACTAAGGCCCACAGGCCAACATTAGCCCTTTGATTTGGGGCCTGCCATCCCATCTGAGAAAAAGGGGGAGAATGATGTCCAATTATGTTTCGAGATTGTCATTTTAAATGTAATGTAACCTTCTGTTTTATTGTTAAAAGCTATCTGAAATTTGATCTTTCAATTAAATATTGTAAATTAATCAGATTTAGTTTAAATTAACATACTGATGGATAGAGGACAATGCAGAGACTTTGCTTAGCAGATCAACTGTTTTTTGTTTTTGTTTTTTTGCAGTAAGTTATCATTTTAAAAGTATATTTTTTTGTTTTTATTTATTATAAATATTTTTTATATATATTTTTTATATATAATATGAAATAAATTAGGAAATTAACCATAGCAACTTTAATGTAATACATGTTTGGTATATTTGCCTTCAACCCACGGCTCATAGTGATATTTGGTTTTTGGCCCTTTATATGAAAAAGCTTGGTCACCCTTGGTCACCCTTGGTATAAACTGTTGTTACACTGAATGGTTATTTATGCGTGCGTGTGTGTGTTTGTGTGTATAATAATAATACATTTAGAAATTTGCAAACACTTTTTATCTTTGACCGAATGATATTCCACAATAAATGAACCTTGTTTTCTGAACGCTTTGTGCGCATAAATAAGCAATAACTAATTGCACCAATGAAAAACCTTGAAACAGTGGTGTATTTACACTATTATTTACATTGGAATCACAGTTGTTTCTCTACGGATGAACCGCTGTATAAGAAGAAAACAAGGGTCTTATGTTCTCTAGTCACTGGCAGGCTCACGGTCGAGACGACTACAGTGTATGTGTTTGTTTATGTGTTTGTAGGGTGTTTTTGATGTTTCAGCCAAATTCTCTCAGGTGATTTTAGATAGTCTGGCATTTATGTGCAACAATAGTTTTGTCCTCAAGCAGACAACACAACACACCACACCAGACAAGCTTCTGTTACTTCATAAAGTCCAGGCCAACTTCTGTGTTCTGAACTGTAACTTAAAAAACTATTGACAAGTCAGTAGTCTTTCCAACTTTTAAATCTAATTGCTGAAGATGTATAATTAGGTACAAAAAAGTGCTTTGTTTAAAGCGATAAGACCCATGGCAGAGACTGTAATTTTCTAAAGCCCATTAGGACACTTTCTAGATATCTAGATGTAAGGCTGTGAGAGGTGCAAGGTCGCGTCACCTTAAGTTTCGACATATTTACTGTACCTGGACGCGTTAATGTTCCACTGTAAGCACAGATGCCATAATTATTCTGTCGTGCTCCCTGTTGGGCTAATTGTTCTAAAAACCGTAATTAACAGGCATCAGGACCAAACTCTTCTTCCACCTTCCTGAAACTCATTTACAGTCTTGCTTCATGTTTTTGCACTCTTTTTTACACTCTGTCTTTCTTTCTTTGTCTTGTGTGGTTTTATGTTGCTTTGTTTGCTTTGATCGTCTGCCCTGAAGGCTACTTTTACACGATGGACTTGCAAGTCGATTTTGATCCTCAGATTTTTTTTCATGATTTAATATTATCATGTGTTGAGAGCATCTCTTTCTGCAACATGTTCAGTTTGTATTGGTTTCATTAGAGCATGTGGTAACCAAGATATCTGAAAAAAAAAAAAAAAAAAAAAGAAGAAACCAGAAAAACATGTGTTGTTAATGCTACTACTAATAGTAGTACTGCTCTACTGTATGAAAAGATGTAAACATGTATCAGTTTTAGATTTTTATTTATATATTAATTAAACTATTATTACTGTTGTTGATGTTGTTATAGTTAGTCGTAGTATTATTATTTAATTAATCATTCAGTCATTTTCTTTTTCAGCTTTTTTTAAGATAACCGCTAACTTATCCAGCATATGTTTTACGCAGCGGATGCCTTTCCAGCTGCAACCCATCACTGGGAAACACCCGTAAATTCTCATTCACACACATACACTACAAACAATTTTAGCTTACCCAATTCACCTGTACCGCATGTTTTTGGACTTGTGGGGGAAACCAGAGCACCCTAAGGAAACCCACACGAACGCGGGGAGAACATGCAAACTCCACACAGAAATGTCAACTGACCCAGCCGAGTCTCGAACCAGCGACTTTCTTGCTGTGAGGCGATAGCACTACCCACGTCGTCACCCTTATTTCTTTATTATCATCATCATTATTATTATTAGTAGTAGTAGTAGTGGTAGTAGTAGTAGTAGAAGTGATAGTGATATTATATTATTATTAGTATTATTATTTAATTACTCTTTATTATTTTTATTATTATTATTATTATTATTATTATTATTATTATTATTATTTGTATTATCTAATTATTATTTATTAATATTTATTATTATTAATATTATTTGTTGTAGTAGTAGTTGTTGTAGTAGTAGTAGTATTTCATTATTATTAATTATTTATTATTATTGTTATAATTATGTTATTATCATTATTATTATTATTATTATTATCATTGTTATTATTATTTTTAGTAGTCGTACTATTGCTTTGTTGTTGTTGTTATTATTATTATTATTATTATTATTATTACTAGCAGTATTATAATTTAATTATTATTTATTAATATTTGTTGTTGTTGTTGTTGTTGTTGTTGTTGTTGTTGTTGTTGGTGGTGGTGGTGGTGGTGGTGGTGGTTTTGGTGGTGGCGGTGGTAGTAGTATTAGTAGTAGTATTTCATTATTTATTATTATTATTGTTTTCATTATCATTATTACAATTTATTGTCGTTATTATTATTATTATTATGTTATTGTGTATTGTTATTATTAGTAGTAGTAGTTGTAGTTGTAGTAATATTAGTAGTAGTATTATTTCATTGTTATTAAATTATTATTATTTTTATTATTATTATTAGTAGTAGTATTTCATTACTTTTAATTATTTATAATTATTGTTGTTGTTGTTGTTATTAATATTAATATTATTATTCATGCATTCAGTCGCCACAGCGGAATGAACCGGCAACTTATCCGGCATGCTTTTACGCAGCAGATGCCCTTCCAGCCACAACCCATCTCTGGGAAACACACACACTCACACTCATACACTATGAACAGTTTAGTCTACCCAATTCAACTTTACTGCATGTCTTTGGACTGTGGGGGAAACCGGAGCACCCGGAGGAAACCCATGCAAAGGCAGGGAGAACATGCAAACTCCACACAGAAACGCCAAATGACCCAGCCGAGGCTCAATCCAGCCAACCTTCTTGCTGTGAGGCGACAGCACTACCTACTGCGCCACTGCATTGCCGATTATTATTATTATTATTATTATTATTATCACAACCACAGCAACACCTACAACTACTGCTACACATAGTAGACCTAGTTGTAGTAGTATCTGTAGTATTGCTCTATTTTAAGGTACCAAGTTTTGGATTTATTTATTTGTTTTAAATGATTTATTTATCTATTTGTTTATTTATTTTAAATGGTTATTTTTACGAAATTGTATTATTTATAAAGTCATCAGTCACATATTACATAATCAGAATTCATTATTAATTCTAGTATATAATTAACAACAACATTTATTAATTGTTTTAATATCATCATCAACACAACTGATACATCTGACAGTTCAGCCATAACTGAGAAAAAGAAACTGCTCAGTCCTGTGCCAGACTTGTTGTCCATGTTATTTGGGCAAACATGCAGTAACAAATCACTTACCATATTAAATCCAGGATGCATAAAATAAAAGCAGCGGCATCCCGTTCCAGGCCTTCACTCATTTCGTGCTGCTTTTGCTTACTTTAAATTATTCAGTGCTTTGACTTTTTTTTTTTTCTGTCAGCAACTGTGTGTTTCCCAGTGACGATATTCTGCCTGCGCTAATCGTTTCCTAGCGTCTGCCGTTTTATGACTGACATAGCAATAAGCAGATTGTCCTGATATTTATGCCTCGTGCGGCTTAGAGAGATAATTAAAGTATATAAATTAATCAAGTGCAATTAATTAGGGGCTTTATGTTGGCAGCGGTACATCCTCGCATGTATAATTTATATTTATTGATTTGTTTGCTTTCATTAGCCTATGAGATAACAGTTGAAATGCATTAGCGGAGAGGGAAATGCAGAATTAGAATGAGTGCAATCGTGTGCCGGCGCAGTAATTGATAGATCAGCGGCCGCTCAATGCTAATACGCTGCAGTGTTAACTGTCATAAGTGCACACGATCGATGACTGATATTTCCCTCCATATCTGGCCCTTGATTAATGATGTTTTTGAAAGCAGCAACCTGGTTAATGGTAAGTTGATAGGCATGCTAAATTTACTGTTTAATCAGCTTGTGGATTTATAGTGGCAGTGGAGTTGGCCTGAAACGCGGCGGCGCTCCGCGAGTCTATTTGCACCAGTCAGCAGCCTGGATAAGCATTTACTGTAGGGCTCTCTGTTGATTCTTCATTGACCCTACAGCTATCATTCATCAAAAACCTGTTGAGAAAGAGAGAATGAGAGAGATGAACTGATAGATAGGGAGATGGTTCTTCCATTTCATAAATTAAGGATATTGGTGATATGACTGCATTAAAACATTGCTATGTGCAGTAAGTGCTGAAGCTTTTCTATATAATATTGTGATGTTGTTGACACAAGCTGCAATTCTTGTGTAGTTCTTTAATCTGCACTAAAAAAATTAAGTTTGCTGTTTATTTAAACTTTAAAATTAGCTGAAACGACACAATTCTTGAGTTTTTTGAGGGGGCAACTTATATGGTTTATGTTCAATCCACTTACATTTGTAAAAACTGATGAGTTAAACAAAAACCAATTGATTGTGTGGAATCCGACATTTTTTTTTACAGTGTACACTGTAAAAAATGTTGGATTCCACACAATTCCCTCGTATTGTCCCAACACAAATTGATTAAGTTAACTTAATCGTTTTTCTAAATTTTAGTGGATTGAACATAAAAAAAATTAAGTTGTCCTCAAAAAACTCAAGAGATGTTTTGTTTCGGCTCATTTTGAGTAAGTAGTTTGAACAAGCAGTTCTTTTTTTCAGTGAACAATAAAATCTCATTAGTAAATGTTTTATGGTCTTTATTACAGTTTAATTTAAAGTACAGTTAAATTATAAATTAAAATATTTTAATTATAATTTTAACATGTATTTTTAGTAGTATTGTTGTTATTGTTGTTGATTAAATCATCATAGGTTTAGTGAATTCATGGGATGGTTTTTCAAAAAAAATTAATTCTTCCATTATTTACTTACACTACCAACGCAATCTCACGGCAATTCGTAACTTTTTCATTTAGTGGCTAATTCGTATGAATTCGTACAATCTAATTCGTACAATTTAGTACAATTTGCTTATCCCCCAATAACGGTTGGGTTTAGGGGTGGGGTTAGGTGCCACGCCTTCTTTTTAAAATCGTACAATTTCGTACGACTAATCTTGTACGATTTCGTACGAATTAGCCACTAAACTGGCAAAACGTAAAATACTTATGTTTTCTCGTGAGATCAGGGTGACCCTACTTAATTTTATTTGTTTACTTTTTTTGCTGCTTGTTCAAACAGCTTATTCAAAATGAGCTAAAACATCACAATTCTTGAGTTTTTTTGGGGACAACTTAATTGTTTTATGTTTAATCCACTTAAATTTGTAAAAACATTTAAGATCGTTTAATCAGTATGTATTATTGTTGTTGTTGATTAAACCATCACAAATGTAATTTATTGATGGGATAGTTCGTCCGAAACTGGACATTCTGCAATTTTTTACTGACCCTAATCAAACATTTATTTATTTATTTTTTGCTGCTTGTTCAAATTGCTTATTCTAAAAGAGCTAAAACATCACAATTGTTGTGTTTTGTTGGGGGACAACTTAATTGTTTTATGTTCAATCCACTTAAATTTGGAAAAAAGAATTAAGTTAGTTTAATCTATATGTGTTCTGACAATATTAAGAAATGGTGTGTAACCAAGCACTTTTACAGTGCTTGTTTCAA